>NC_061110.1:1093238-1105738 GCF_015104395.2 Macrobrachium nipponense | reverse complement strand
TCGTCAATGGTGCCCTCTTTCTGCAACCATGTCGTTAGGCTATTAAGATCTCATAAGTATAAAAATATACTATTTATCACCCAAAGCAGTTGCATATAAAATAGAACAAAATGACTAACAAGTCATAATGACAGAAAACCCCAAATCTGCCCATACAAGAAACCAGTAAGTTAAACATTCTACCCTCCTGACTAAGAATTCACTCCCAGACCCAAAATGTCAATGAGTTCATTATATTAGTCAGGTTGGAGAATCCTGTCTCTAAATTAGCCATGGAATAGGACCCATCTGTAATAAAGATAATAATGGATAAAAGATACTCTTCACACATCACTCTTTTCAAAGTATGTAAGTAAAGAAAGTATTTCACACTTCTCTCTTTTGAAAGGTAACGGTTTTCTAAGTCTCACAAAATGTATCATACCTTTACGATGGGGCTTTCTCTCCTGACGCTAAGCTTGTACCACCTGACCTCTTTGTGCTCACCGAAAAAAAATGTGACTTTCGCAAGTGCCTTGGACTATTAAGCCTGTAACATCCGTACAAACGAATGTACATGCTTGACGACAGGGCGAGAAGTCTCTCGGTTAAACTGCTTGCGTACTCAAATTCCTTCGCTCAAGTAAGCCGCACTTACAGTTCAGCTTGTCTCAAGGCAGGACAATATATGTGATTTCACTTAACATTACACACTTGTAAGATTTATTATATATTTATATATATATATATATATAATATATATATATATATATATATATATATATATATATATATATATATATATATAGTTACACCCAATCTGTGAAATTGCCCATTTTCATGAAGTGGGCTAACCTTTCATGAAGTGAGCAAACCACTTGCCCAGTTCATGAAATGGGCAAGTGGTTAGCCCACTTCATGAAATGGGCAAATGAACCCTTACCCATTTCATGAAATGGGCAGCCATGATGCATGAAAGTATATCTTTGGTACAAAAAGAACCTTTTTATATATATGAATCTCGTCATTATAACGACCATTAAGTATTTGTGCAGGGAAAACTAACCAACACGAAAGGACTTTACTTAATGAAACAAGCTACTTTAAACACAACTTAGTGAAAGAAATATTACTAAAACTGAACAGCAATAAATACTACGGTCAAATTGAGACACCGGTACAGACACATTGTCTCCAACATCAACTGCTCGCATTGATCTAGTGCTGTGTGCTAACATTCGTTGAGCTTGCTTTTGAAGACCATACTCAGCTTCCTTTCTTGCCTGTTTTGCTTGATGCAGTACTTTGGTTGAGATATTTTCTTGTTCCATAGCAGGTTGCTGCTGAGAGTCTGCAACGGTGTGGTTCACGTTCACATTCAGGGTCTACTGATATTAGGTCATCCCGAGCTGAATCTCCGGTTAAGTGGAACTTCTATAAGCCTTTCAGTTCTTCTTCAATACCAGACGATATTTTGCTGATGAATGCATCTGGTAAATTTGACTAAGACCACATCTTGGCTTGTTGCCAGTGAGCGCTTGATAGGGAGTCATCGTGATTGCCTCATGATATGAACTGTTCATGGCCCACTGAACAAAACGGACACTATAACTCCATTTAGCACAATTATTGTCTCTTATCCTTGCCATGACCTTGAGTTTCATATCCTCATTACCTCTTTCAATAGATCCCTGACTCTGGGGATGCCGAGGACGCCCATTTACTAAGATGAGGTCAGGCCATAGTGAGGCAAGTTCTTGGATCACTTCAGCTGTAAATTCACGTCCATTGTCAGACTGAAGGATGTGTGGTGCACCTATATCCAAGAAGATGAAAAGAAGTTCTTTGGCAACCTCAGCTGCTGTCTTTGATTTCAGGGGACGAATCACATGAAACTTCGTTAGATACTCCATATAGTGCAGAATAAAGCGATAACTTCCATCCTTCATAGTCTGCATGTCGACCAGATCTACTTGGTCCTCTTTCACTGAGATCTCTTATGGACAGTGTCTGACTACAACTCCTGCTGCCGTTGTTTTTTCTTTCTAGACGCTTTTCAACACAACGCTGCACAATGCACTATATAGTGGACACTATTGATCTTGGAATAATATTTCCATATTGTTCACAAACCTCCTTGTAAGTCTTCTTTTCGCCACCATGGCCGGTGTTAATGTGGGCTTGTTGGATAATTCCTGTGACTGATTCTTTAGTTGCCATATATTTCCATTCTTCTTTTTAACTGTTTCTATTTCACCAAAGGAGGCAATCTGAAAAGTTTGCAAGATGTGGTAGTGTTCTCTTTTAAGCGTCTGTCCAGTCTTTCCTCTCTTCAAAATGGCAATTACAGTCTTCTCATATTCAGTAGACCACAAGGCAGCACAACTTGGTATTTGCTCTTCCATGACTAAAGCTTGAAGGAGTTATACAAGATACTTTGAAAATGCCATCATATATTATGTTGAAAGTGTTTGTATTACAACACTTAATAAAAGACTTTAAAACAACTTTTTCTGGTTTAACAACTAGTTTGGAACAAATTTTAAGATTCATGCATGAAACTGCCCATTTCATGAAATCGGCTAATCACTTGCCCATTTCATGAACTGGGCAAGTGGTTTGCTCACATCATGAAATGGGCATGTGGTTAGCCCACTTCATGAAATGGGCAATTTCACAGATTGGGTGTAACATACAAACACACACACACACACACACACACACACACACACACACACACATATATATATATATATATATATATATATATATATATATATATATATATACATATATATATCTAAATATATATATATATATATATATATATATATATATATATATATATATATATATATATATATATATATATATATATATCTATATATATATACATATATAAAATATATATATATATATATATATATATATATATATATATATATATATATATATATATATATATATGTATATATATATATATATATATATATATATATATATATATATATATATATATATATATATATATATATATAATATATATATATATATATATATATATATATATATATATATATATATATATATATATATATATATATATATATATATATATATATATACTATATATATATATATATATAACTTGGTGTACACACCTTCTCTACTACTAAAATGAGTGAGCTACATATACTAGTTAATCACTCAAAACTATTGAACCACAACTAAAACTAATATTCGCTTCCCTTCCTGACCTTCGGCCTTCTGTTTCTTCAAGTATTTTTTTTGCTCATCATGGTACCTGCTGCATTCTGCCTTTTATAGCACCTTTAATTATTACATCTTTCACCAGATCACCAACTGTTGTTTCTACAGCCATTTCGATATTTACGTAATCTCAATGGTCACAGGATTTCGATTTGCTTCTATCTTATAACCTTAAGTTAAGAGCCCTATTATACGCAGAAAATTATCATTTTCCTTTCTCTATGCATAAATATTCATTCATTTTTTTTTATTCACGTACAGCTTCCCCATAGAAGTTCTAGTACGTCAAGTCTATTGTTTTTAAATGACTTTTAAATGTGCAACTTTTTAGTGAGATTCATGATATTTAAATAGAGCCGACAACAGTGCCTAGAAATGAGATTTGATATAAGTTAAAATCTAAAACAACACCTGAAACGCTACTATATACCTGCATTTATCTCTTCATAAAAACCACGTATTAAACCGGAGGTATTTTCGAAAGCCAGCAATCAAAGCGATCTATTTTTGTGGACTTGACCTGGAGAAGTAACGAAGCTGACTTTTCCTTCAGTCTCTCAGCGGACGACAAAAAGCGTCGTTGCAATCAATCTCGACGAGCAAAAAAAAAAAAAAAAAAAAAAAAAAAAAAAAAAAAAAAAAAAAGGCATTCATAAACTTTCATCTGTTTTTAAGGTCATGACTCCAACGCAGTTTCCAGGGAGATCGAATAGTCAATAAATACTGACTATACTTCTGGCGTGGATGATAGAGAATATGATATGTATTGTTCAGATGGCGATGAAATTTGTACTTATCGTCTTCACAAAGCAAAGTAGCAGAAAGCCTGCTTATTCAATGTTCATTTGTTTATAAACAATTTAAATTCCCAACACCCGGAGAATATGTTGTACGAAATGTAGGAAGTCTTTGTGATATTCGTTTGGTGATGAATTTTATACGAAGTCGTATTTACGAGGCAAGATGGGAAAAAGTTCTTTATTTAATGTTTCTCTGTTGAAAACAATTTAGAATATCTCACCTCGGAGCCTTTCTTGTACAAAATGTAGTTGTAATATACGAAATCGTATTTACAAAGCAGCCTGGCACGAAAGATGTTTATTTAATATATTCACTTGTTTCTAAAAGAATTTAATATTTCTTCCATAAACGGCACTGTGAAGAAACGACCTCATTTTTATAAGGTACAGAACTCAAACTCTACATGATTCTTGATGCAGTAAGGATTCATTTATACATATATACCCCTTTTCCAAATATCTCTGGTCATTCCATGGAGTTATTTATTTTCAAACTATATTTCATTTGATCATGCAAAACAGCTTCTCCCTTAGTTCTTGTGCTCTGAAACAGGTAACTATTTCTTATCTCTCTAACAATTATTCACTTGATTTTGTTTTAATGATTTAAGGACATCAGGACAAGACACTAACATAATATGAATATTTCTGGAAGCTCATTTAGGATATATCCACTATTATTCAGACCACCCTGTTAATGTAAAACTCTCAGTTTTTTGTAGCATCTTTTTAAGGGCACTACGGATATGCAGTCCGGAATTCCTAGACTCCGAGAATTGTAAAATTTATGACGTAGGGAATAGGTTAAAATACACAAATTTTTTAATTGACAAATCTATGCAGAAAGCTAGAAATATTTTTTATTCCACTAACAATAGGCAGCCTTTTGTGAGAGAAAATATTTTAACACTGCCATATAATGTAAATCTTTCTTTTATTCAGAAATTACTGAAAACTTTCAAGATAAATGTGGTATATAAAAATTCAGGAACACTTCAAAATATCATTGTGCGTAATTCCCCAAAACAAACTAGTGGCTGTATTTACACGATTCCTTGTGCTGGCTGTAATTACAAATACCTTGGTCAAACTGGTAAAGACCTAGATTGCCGTCTAAAACAACACCGTTAAGCAGTTTGAACAGGTCAATCGACGAGTGCTTTATTTGTACACATGAATGATTTTAACCATAGTATAGACTGGAAAAATGCATCTGAAGTAATATTTTGTAACCATATTGTAAAAAGAAACATAATTGAATCTGCATTTATTAAGCATTTCAACGATCAACTTATGAATCTGAGTTCAGGTCTTTTTAAATTAGATAGTTACCTTGTTTATGAAATTGTAGGGAAATACAATGTCACCTTTTAGCAACAGCCTGTTATACTAACTGCAGTTTCAGTTCTTAAGCACTTTTAAAGTATTCTTACTTGTTTGGTAGTGACAATTTGTAATGATAATTTGCTTGTTAATGGCTTTGATCTTTGTTTTGTGAAATTTTCTTGTTTATGTTTCTATTTATTTATTTTACTTTGTACCCCGAAGAAGTGTACGCAATACACGAAAGCGCTTGGTACCTGGTCTTTGATTTTTCACCTTTCATGGTGGCTATTTAGTAGTATATATATATATATATATATATATCTATATATATATATATATATATATATATATATATATATATATATATATATATTATATATATATATATATATATATATATATATATATATAATATATATATATATATATATATATATAATATATATATATACTATATATATCCGTCATATCACATTACCGTGATTCATATACAAATATCGAACTACATATGTCCTTTAATATCTAATTCTCTCTACCTCGGATTATATATTTTCATATATCCTTTAACCGAGGGGAATTTTTATTAAGCGATAATAGGATGGGCGATCGCCAGGCTCGAACCAGCGAACTCTCAATCCCAGGACTGGCAGTGAAGCTAAAACCACTACGCCACCGCGTGAGATATAAGTTCATGCCGTCTCCCAACTGAAATACCTGTCGCGCTCAGGTATTTTGTTTTTTGGAGACTGCACAAGCCTATCTCTTCCTCGGTAGCGTAGTAGTGCTTTTGCCCGCACGTAGTCATTATATCAGTCATATCACATTACCGTGATTCATATACAAATATCGAACTACATATGTCCTTTAATATCTAATTCTCTCTACCTCGGACTGATATAAAGACTACGTGCGGGCAAAAGCACTACTACGCTACCGAGGACGAGATGGGCTTGTGCAGTCTCCAAAAAACAAAAATAACTGAGCGCGACAGGTATTTCAGTTGGGAGACGGCATGAACTTATATCTCACGCGGTGGCGTAGTGGTTTAGGCTTCACTGACAGTCCTGGGATTGAGAGTTCGCTGGTTCGAGCCTGGTGATCGCCCATCCTATTATCGCTTAATAAAATTCCCCCTCGGTTAAACATATATGAAAAGATATTAATTCCGAGGTAGAGAGAATTAGATATTAAAGGACATATGTAATTCGAATATTTATATATATTATATATATATATATATATATATATATATATATATATATATATATATATAGTATATATATATAGTATATATAGATATATATATATATATATAGATATATATATATATATATATATAGTATATATATATATATATATATATATATATATATATATGATATATATATATATATATATATATATATATACTATATATATATATATATATATATATATATATATATATATATATATATATATATAGTATATATATATATATATATATATATATATATATATATATATATATATATATATATATATATATATATATATATATATATATATATATATATATATAGTATATATATATATATATATATATATATATATAATATATATATATATATATATATATATATATATATATATATATATATAAATGTATGTATATATATGTGTGTACATGTTAGCTCATCACATACACAATTGTTTTTGTATCAATGGTGCAAATTACTAAAGGACTTTATTAAATCTGAAAGGTAACTAAATAACTCCGCTAGTTACCGTCCAGTTTTATTGAGGTCATTCTAATATATATATATATATATATATATATATATATATATATATATATATATATATATATATATATATATATATATATATATATATATATATATATATATATATAGTAGTATATATATATATTGTGATGTTTATAGATCGTTCCGTCTACCCAGATATCAATTAATTAATTTGATTTGGAAAATGGCAGCCATTTCCTCCAAATATCAGCTGATTTTTAGTAAAACGCGGGAAACCCAAAACCCGCCAGCCAGAGATAGGGGGATCCACAGTTGGGGGAAAAGTCTTTTGTCAGCTTTAGGGACGTATCCCAAAAGGGAAGGATGTAGGCAGATTGGTATTTCTTAGACCTATATCTTAAGCTCTTTTTCCTGTGACCCCTCTGCTGGCTGTATGTTTTGTTTCCAGGATTTGCCTTGCTCGTGGGGGGTTAAGCTGAATCCCAACACCCAAGCAAACCGCCTGAGTTCAGCCCCAGTCGACTGCGAGACGTGACCTCGGACGGATGTCCAACCACCTGCCTTCCTGTTGGGCCTATCCAGTGCGTGAGTGGTGCGCCGATCGACCCAGGCCTCAGACAAAGTAAGGCCACATTTTTCTACAAAGGTCCACACTGAACACGACATCCAGGTACGTCTTGTGGAACAGCATATTGCTAGTCTCTACCCATCCTATTATCTATTCGATCCTCATTTTCCCATTCAATTTCCAACCCCAAAAAAAAACAAAGGAACTCATCCTTTTGTTCCCTTCTCACTGCCTCATGGCCGCATGCTTCCCCTTGTGTGATCGTCCCAGACCAATGAAGTCATTGCATACCTCAGTGAAACATTAAAAGTTCCTTCTCCCCAGTGTTAGAGAATTAATTAATCAAAACAAGAAGTCATTTTTTTCCTTTTATCTCGTCTAATCTGGGATTCTTTTCCAGATTCCTTGAGCCACGTGTCATGTCTCTCTGCCCGCAAGTGTTGCATTACCCAAGTTTATGAAACCAGCTTCACAAATCCATTTTGAGCCAGCTATTATCCATTTGTGAGCGATATATAAGTACCAACGTGTGGACGCTGCATTTAGCTTTTCTCCAGGCCAGCAAGGGCCTTTTTTGTAAATAAATAGCTGTAAAGTAATGAGCTGAGTTTTCTGGCGACCTTTCCCTCTAAAGAAATTATCACTAATTATCAGTTTTACAGTAAGTTCGATTAATTTCCTTCTGTCCTCCCTCAATTATTTCCGTTTACGTATATAGCCTCTCCCAAGGCCTGGCGAATACGTAACATTGTCGACCTTCGCCGAGGATTTGAACCTAGCTTGCTTTAAAAAATAAAAAAAAAGCTTGTAAATCGCGTTATCCCTTGTAAAACGAATGTAAATGTTTTTCAAAGCGCAAAACAATGCACACTTGCAGGGAAAGACACACTGGCTCACGGTAAGGTATTCCATTCATTAATATGATTATTCTATAACCAATGTTAGCTTAAGGTACGATTAAGTATTTTCCTGATGAAGTGTTTAAAAGAGCATAGGTAGAAATCTTATTATTGTAACGGCGAATGCGCCAGAGCTTTATTTTAGCGGCGAGCAAACAATTTGCCCCGCGAATTCTCTGTTACTTTGTGCTGTCCTCGTCGGACGAGACAGAGCACGTGTGTAGAATAGATGCCAGAAAGAACCAGATCAAACTAGGAAGTGCTTTGCCAGGGTTTATTGCTGTGTTGGAAAGCCTAGCTAGTTAGGAGTGTTTTACTAATAGTTACGGCAAAAGAAGTGTACAATTCTTTTGTCTGATATGTTAGGGAATTCATTTTTAACTTAGGTTTCATTCCAAGTGTTGGTAACCGCTTACCTCCCAGCTTAATTCAGCTTCGCGCACGCGCATTCTCAAGCCTGCCAGCCCGCCCTCGGTTCACTCACAGCGGCAGCCATGTTTGTTATCTCTTTAAGCATTACCTAAACAATTTAAGCAAAGTAACGTAAGTCTCAAAGTTTTAACGTAAATAATATTAATCTCGGTACTAGTATCTATCGTTCTGCCAGAGAAATTAACGTAATTCGCCTTGAATAAGAAATTAGAATTTTGTGTTGTAAATTGCCTCCGCGTTTACAGAGGATCAGCTGTTTGAACGACAAGCTGAGAGCGCACCGCGCTACCAAACTCGCCTCACGTGTTTCACCTCGCATTGCTCACTCGCTCGCTGAGCGAAAGTTTCATTTCCTTTTGTACTTAACGTAACCTCTTTTACAAATGTTTGCTAACATTTCATCTTAAAATCCTTACCGTCATTTCACTGTTCACAGGGACCTAGTAATCTTACATAAAGTTAACGTAAATCTTCAAGTAGAATAAATTACAAGAATTGTTAACGTAAAACGCGTCTTTGTAAAATTCATATTGAAACACAAATCATTTCATAAGCGCGAGCCGCTACTATTAACGTAAAAATCGTTCACCGCGAGCGCGTTATCATTTTCATAAAACGTTATCACAAGCAATTCTTTCATTAAACGTTAACGTAAGTAAATCATTTAACACAAGTTGCGTCATATTAAACTAACATTAGTGTTCAATTCAATATAACGGAGTTCATTCATATATCATTTTTCACCCTCTCCGAGAGAGAGAGAGAGAGAGAGAGAGAGAGAGAGAGAGAGAGAGAGAGAGAGAGAGAGATCGTACCAGAACCCATTATTCACGAAGCCAAGAGTACTACATCTTACCATTAATTATAGCATGCAGAATTAACATTATTTTAGTCTCTTGTGTCTTTCATTTACACAGCGTGATACGTACGAGCATGTGTCCATTGCAGTTTGCAAGCATTTATTTATTTCATTTACCGAGTACTTTAGCGAGGGACTGAGCATTTCTAAAATTTCCATTACCTGTCGTTGCCAGAGTGGTCTTTTCATTTTCTTTATCACAAAAGACTTGCGTATACCGCAAGCACAATTCGCACAGTGTGCCACGCAATTTCATTACTTCCAGACAGGGTAGTCGTTACCAGTTTAGGACTGGCCACCACCAGTGCACGTCAGGTCTTACTATTTCACAATGCCACTAATTCTTGACACTGTCCATCGACTGGCTGCTGAAGTACTCCCACCTTTTACTTTCTCTCCTCCACTACTACACTCTGCCACGAACAGAGTACCATTTCACTTCAGTATATTTAAGTATACTGCATGTAGTGTCCGGGACACACCAGCACGATACCAGTGCTCCAAGGAACGCCTCCTCATAAGTGCCATTGCACCTGTACCGGCCGTACAGGTAGCCATTAAACCTGTGTGTCTGTCCTTACGGAACGCCCGAGTAAACCTGCGTGTCCGTCCTTACGGAACGCCCAATTGATTAGTGTGTCCGTGTACAAGGGTCAGTGATCCTTCGGAACACTCAACAAAGGGAACGCCTCCTGAAGTGCCGCAATACCAGCCCTAAGTGCTGTCCAAAAGGAACGCCTCCTGAAGTGCCATCGCATCTGTACAGACGTACAGGTAGCCCTGTACCTGCGTGTCCATCCTACGGAACGCCCATTCATTAGAGTATCCACCATTTTGGATCACTCAACCAAGGAACGCCTCCGAAAGTGCCGTGCACCTGTATTGGACCTATAGGTAGCCCATTCCAACGTCTCCCAAGTTGGGAACGCCCGTAAGTGTGACGTACGCCGCACACTTCATTCGATTTTTTCACCTCAGCAGAAGGTGCCATTCACAAAGTGCCACCAAGCACCCAGTCGCTTCAGACTTTTCATTACCACGTCGCAGAACACATTTCCAAGAGAGTGCCACTTTACCTAGTAGGCGCTCCCATTCCATTCAGTACCCTTTCCTGGCCATTATTTTAATTTTCCTCCGAGCCTCTACTGCAGCCTAAGGGAAATGTCTTCCCCTGCTTCCCGCGACTTCTTTGCCAGAGAGCTAGAGAAGCTCGGAGCCCTCATAACTCTGGGCAAGGAGGCTGGTTACACTGGACCAGCACTTGACCAGTGGATAAAGGCGCAGCAGGAGGCCACGCGCCTGCAAGAAAAGAAAGAAAGAGTAGCAGAGAGGAAAGCCAGAGAGGCAGAAAGGAAGGCAAGGGAAGAAGAGAGAAAGCATGAGCTAGCTCTCAAGGAACTCGAAATCAAGCGGGAGAAGGCCCGTAAGGAGAGTATCTTAGCTCCAGCCACTCTGCCAGATAATCAAACATCAGTTTTAGATTCAGAGGCTAGTGCCTCCGATGTCCCCGACATCCTTTCTATTTGCGAACCTGGCCCTGACCCAGTGTCAGAGCCTGAAGTTTCTTCCGCACAATCTCAGCCTCTTACCATTTTACTGCCTACCTCCTCCTCTTTGGAAGAGGTAAGCCCACCAGTTAACCCCAGATTTGGTTCCGAGGGTGATTCAATGGAGGAACCCTTAACCTCCCCACGTCAAATCACTGCCAGAGAGGACTCTTCACCTGTGCCAGAGCACACTACCAGCCTTGGTGACTCCACAGATTCGCAACCTGTGGGGCCATCTCGGCCTTACCGTCCAGTGCCACGGAAGAGGTTCTGGAACAAGTTCTGCCGAGACTGTGGCCGCAAGGGTCACATGTCTGCCAACTATGGAGGGTGCGCAAATCAAAATATTCCCGCCATCGCAATGGCCGTTACTAATCCTTCTTCACTAGGACCCCCAGCTAAGGGCCCTATAACAGTCGCACCCCTCCAAAGCCATTATCCGCCAAGCCACGTCAGAGCCTACGACGACTCTGGCGCTCAAATCTCCCTGATACGGGAAGATCGAATCCCCCGAGGGGCTAATATTGACAGACGTCAACTGATAACCATTGAAGGCATCAATCATATTAAGCTGATCCTTCCGACCGTACAATTGAGGGTCACCAGACCTAATTTCTCCAAAGTGTGTACTCTTGCAGTTGCAAGCTACATTCCAGGAGGTTACGACCTCCTCCTAGGGTAAGACATGAAGTCTCCCTCACCGTTCAAGAAGCCTAGGGGTCCTAACCCCACGACCAATCACTCCAAAGCAAGGAGTCATCGAAATTCTACTTCCTCCAAGAAGTACATCCACCAACAGTCTCCCCCGTTACCAAAGAGGGAGATTGATCATTCACAGTTCTGTTGCAAAACCTGCAACGTACTAGGGCACTCCACGAATTGGCCTAGGTGCCCTAGCCGACTACCAGCAGCGGACACTGACCATATTCCACAAGGCTTAGCCTTCAACAAGAGACAGGAGCCTCTGTCTCCCATTTCCAAGGGCACGCTGAGAGGTATTGCACCTCCGGTACCCGTCACAGGTCCAGTCGACCACCACACTCTGCCAGTGCCACTTGGCAGCACTGAGCAG
>NC_061110.1:1088929-1092738 GCF_015104395.2 Macrobrachium nipponense | reverse complement strand
TCGTCCATGTGAACGTTCCCTTGTGTTGAAGTGGTATTTGAGTATTCGACACTCATAGATGTAAGTAGGATTCATTTAAGTTCCCGAGCTATTATATGTATTTCGTAAATTCTTAATGAAAATAAGGCTAAGGATTCAAGATGTAAGATTTCCTTGATTAAATCCATTATAATTTGATTACAAAAACATAAAAACGTTTAATTATTCTTTATATAGTTGTGCATTCATTGTGAAAAACGAGTCAGTGAAAACTCGAAAGTATTACATCTCATGTCTGCTGTTAATACTTCAGTTATGCAGTTCTAAATGAAA
Organism: Macrobrachium nipponense; assembly: GCF_015104395.2. Lineage (NCBI taxonomy): Eukaryota > Metazoa > Arthropoda > Malacostraca > Decapoda > Palaemonidae > Macrobrachium > Macrobrachium nipponense. Next base: position 1,092,426 of record NC_061110.1, on the reverse strand, counting down.
TAAAATATTCATTTACCATGCTTTGTAATTTAACCTAATGTAATGCAGTTCTAGATATTAGTTTATCACACATCTTTAATCAACTCAAAAAATTTAATATTCATAGCAAGAAAAGTTGAGTCCTTTTGGACTTGGGGCACTATGGATCTGGGATATGGTCAGGTTTTTTTTCAGCATATTTTCCACTATTATAGTTGAGGTTCCATTCTTATATGGCTCAGTGTGTATAATTGGTTTAAATCTTGAGTTTAGGTATCGTCGTCTTCATGTTAACTCAAAAAGTGTTGACTTAATACATCATTCCAGACTTTAGATGGTCAATTTCTTTTACCTCATTTGATAATTGACTAAGTCTTAAGTTTTTTTATGTTTCTATTGCAGCTTGCCTGATATATTGAATAATTGCCATTTTCCTATGGATATTGCTTAGTTATATATATATATATATATATATATATATATATATATATATATATATATATATATGTATATATATTATATTAGGAGGAGCCAATAAAAACACCAAAATACACGAGAGAAAGTGCTATTCTATTAGAAGGAATTCTGTTATAATAGAACATTGCGATGGAGCTGAAATATAAGGATGGTCACAATGGCTGGAGAATTCGGAATTTATCACTTTATTTTTGTTTATTTCTGTTTATATAAAACATGTATGAAAGTACAAATATAAAAACATTTTATGTACAAGACAAAGTCTGGAAATGTATATATATATATATAATAATCTATATATATATATATATATATATATATATATATATGGGCTTGTGCCTTGTATGATAAGGCGCCCTATGAGGTAATGTTAGACTTGCGATAATCTTAGCTAAGTCGGTTGGTATTGCACTTCCATCTTCAATGGAGTGTTTCTTGGGGTTTGTAGAATCACTTTACGAAGTCGGGATTATCTTCTTGTTTATGACGACGATGTGTTAAACTCATGGTGAGGAGGTTCTTGTAGAAAACACGAAGTATAAAAATATATATATTCTTCTGAAGTTTTACATGCTGAAGATCAGATATGATTGTACAAGTCTTCTAAATAACGATAGCTTGATTGCTTCTGCCAATGATGATGGCTACTTCTGTTCTCTCTACATGATAAAGCTTAGGTAAAGAGATACAGGTCTTCTAATGACGATAGCTAACTCTGTTCTGCTCGTCTTCCATCTCTGATAAGTTAATGAGTTAATGAAGGAACAGACAGTAGTTCGAACATATGAACATACATACAAATGACATAGTTACATACGAACACACAATCAAATGAGACACGCTACAGATCATGTAGGCCGTTTGAATTATAGGTCGCGGTAGTTGTCTCAAGCAGGGAGCTTGGACTAATGTTTATAAACAATTGAATGACTACAGGTGACGGCATGTTATCTTAGCCTACTTTTATTTGTATACGTCATCTCTAGCGTCTCTAGTCTGATCACATTCCTGCAAGCAATCTGGTTGACCTCTTTAGTTTTAGTCTTTTATATATATGGTGGACCTATTTTATTCATTATTTTTTATTATGTAAACATTATATATATATATATATATTATATTAATATATATATATATATATATATATATATATATATATATATATATAATATATTATAAATATATATATATATATATATATATATATAATATATATATATATATATAATAATATATATATATTTCCAGACTTTGCCTTGTACATATAATCTTTTTATATTTGGTATTTTCATATTTGTTTTATATAAACAGAAATACACGAAAATAAACTGATAAATTTTTCGTTTTTCTCCAGTCATTGTGACCATCCTTATATTCAGTTCCATCGAACTACTAGTTACTAGTAGTTGTCTATTTCTTTATTTAAAGGCTGTACCTTCCAAATCCCCGAACTAGTCGTCTATCTAGTGGATGGTGTCCATTTGTCCTGCTTTATTGGAACTATAAAAGTTAAATGCCATTCAACGACGTTTGCTCGCAGCCGTTTTGGACTGAAACCCTTCCCGTTCCCCCCCCCCCCGCCCCACCAAAAAAAAAAAAAAAAAAAGAAATGGAAGGAACAAAAGGTACTCGCAAAAGAGACGAACTATCCATCTAGAACAGATGCCTTTCTATTGAAAGGAGGCGAGACCAGTGTGACAAACCCAGGAACTTTATATTAAATGAAACATGTTGTTCACGAAATAGAATCAGCAAGGTTGCTTCAATCACTAAAACTAAGTAATCAAGGGATTAGCCAAGGTTCACGATGCCCTATATAATGTTTGGTTTGTGATCTGTAACAAGACGTTCTCCAATGGAAAGGAGGAACAAGACATTCTATAGGGAATACCAAGAACTTTATATTAAGATTACCAATTTGTGCCGCACTAACGAAGGAGGAAAGTCAGCACGATTGTCTAAATTTATATATTTAATTAATAAAACTAAATCTTCCAGGGCTTATCCAAGGTTCACACTGCCTCTTCCAGGGATTATCCAAAGCTCACACTGCCACTTCCAAGGATTATCCAAGGGCTCACACTGCCTCTTCCAGGGATTATCCAAGATTCACACTGCCTCTTCCAGCGGTTATCCAAGGTTCACACTGCCTCTTCCAGGGATTATCCAAGTTTCACACTGCCTCTTCCAGGGATTATCCAAGGTTCACATTGCCTCTTCCAGCGATTATCCAAGGTTCACACTGCCTCCTCCAGGGATTATCCAAGTTTCACACTGCCTCTTCCAGGGATTATCCAAGGTTCACATCGCCTCTTCCAGCGATTATCCAAGGTTCACACTTCATCTTCCAGGGATTATGCAAGATTCACACTGCCTCTTCCAGGGATTATCCAAGGTTCACACTGCCTCTTCCAGGGATTATCCAAGATTCACGCTGCCTCTTCCAGGGATTATCCAAGATTCACACTGCCTCTTCCAGGGATTTTGCAAGATTCACACTGCCTCTCCCAGGGATTATCCAAGGTTCACACTGCCTCTTCCAGGGATTATCCAAGGTTCACACTGCCTCTTCCAGGGATTATCCAAGTTTCACACTGCCTCTTCCAGGGATTATCTAAGTTTCACACTGCCTCTTCCAGCGATTATCCAAGGTTCACACTCCCCTATACATAGCGTTTTTGTTCAGAAAACTTCTGGTAAATAAATCTCGCCCTAAACTTTCTCAACCAAGAAAATCATGAACGCTAAAGAGAATTTTGGGACAGGCGGGGATGGGAGGGGAGGGGGGGGGGGGTTGGGGGGGGTTTTGGGGGGGGATCTAAAAAGAGCTCTCTCCTCCATGATGCTAATGAGAGTTATTTGTGAAATGGGCGACGGCTTTGAGCCCTAATGAAATGAACCCTCTCGCGCAATTCCTGGTTGACATTGCCCGATTCCCCATTCATGGGACGCGCGCCAAAACTCGGCATGCAAAGCCTTTATGACGCCGCCATTTGAATATGATTAAAGTGGCGAGCGCGCTTGTGTGCTTGCTGCTTGCT
>NC_061110.1:1076429-1078929 GCF_015104395.2 Macrobrachium nipponense | reverse complement strand
ATACTCGAAAATAAAGTTGATAAATTCGTGTTACTCAGTCATTGTGATCATTCTTATATACAGTTCCATCGAACTACTAGTTACTAGCAGTTGTCTATATTCTTATAAAGGCTGTACCTTCCAAATCCCCGAATACTGTCGTCTATCTAGTGGATGGTGTCCATTTGTCCTGCTTTATTGGAACTATAAAAGTTAAATGCCATTCAACGACGTTTGCTCGCGTGTTTGGCTGAACCACCCTCACCCTGCCCCCCTCAGGCCCCCACCCCCCCCCCAAAAAAAAAAAAAAAAAAAAAAAAAAAAAAAAGAGGAACAAAGGTACTCGCAAAAGAGACGAACTATCCGTCTAGAACAGATGCCTCTCCATTGAAAGGAGGCGAGACCAGTGTGGCAAATCCAGGAACTTTATATTAAATGAAACATGTTGCTCACGAAATAGAATCAGCAAGGTTGCTTCAATCACTAAAACTAAGTGATCAAGGGATTAGCCAAGGTTCACGATGCCCTATATAATGTTTGGTTGCATCTGTAACAGACGTTTCTCCATGGAAAGGAGGCAAGACCATTATAGCAATACCAAGAACTTTATATTAGAATTAACTGTGTTGCTAACGATTGAGAATCAACACGACTGTCTAAATTTATATATTTAAGTGATAAAACTAAATATTCCAGGGATTATTCAAGGTTCACATTGCCTCTTCCAGCGGTTATCCAAGGTTCACACTGCCTCTTCCAGGGATTATCCAAGTTTCGCACTGCCTTCTTCCAGGGATTATCCAAGTTCACATTGCCTTTCCAGCGATTATCCAAGTTCCACACGCCCTCCTCCAGGGATTATCCAAGTTTCACATTCGTCTTCCGGGTATTCAATTGATTCACACGCCTCTTCCAGATTCGATTACACTGCCTTTCCAAGTTTATTAATCAGGTTCACACTGCCTCTTCCAGGGGATTATCCAAGGTTCACTTACTGCCTGTTCCAAGCGATTACCAGTTCACTGCCTCTTCCAGATTCCAAGTTTCATACTGCCTCTTCCAGGGAATTATCCAAGGTTCACATTGCCTCTCCAGCGATTATCCAATTTTCACTGCTCCTCCAGGGATTATCCAAGTTTCACACTTCGTCTTCCAGGGATTATTCAAGATTCACACTGCCTCTTCCAGGGATTATCCAAGTTTCACACTGCCTCTTCCAGGGATTATCCAAGATTCACACTGCCTCTTCCAGGGATTATCCAAGGTTCACACTGCCTCAGATTATCAAGTTACAACGCCTCTTCCAGGATATCCAAGGTTCACACTGCCTCTCCAGGATTATCCAAGTTCACACTTCGTCTTCCAGGGATTATTCAAGTTTCACACTGCTCTTCAGGACACTGCCTCAGGGATTATCCAAGATTCACACTGCCTCTTCCAGGGATGATATCCAAAGGTTCCACACCTGCCTCTTCCATCCAAAGGATTATCCAAGATTCACACTGCCTCTTCCAGGGATTATCCAAGATTCACAACTGCCTCTTCCCATGGGATTATCCAAGTTTCACACTGCCTCTTCCAGGGATTATCTAAGTTTCACACTGCCTCTTCCAGGGATTATCTAAGTTTCACACTGCCTCCTTCAGGATTATCTACGTTTCACATGCCTCTTCCAGATATCCAAGGTTCTACAGTACCCTACAGAGCGTTTTTCTCTTCAGAAAACTCCTGGTAAACTCAAAGTCAAAAATCGCCCTAACTTCTCAACCAAGAATCATCAACGCTAAAGAGAATTTTTGGGACAGGCGGGGATGGGGATGGGGGGTGGGGGGTGGGGGGTGGGGGGTTGGGGAGGTGGGGGTAAAAAGAGCTCTCTCCTCCATGATGCTAATAGAGATTATTGTGAAATGGACGACGGCTTTGAGCCCTAATGAAATGAAACCCCCCTCGCAGCAATTCCTGGTTGACATTGCCCGATTCCCCATTCATGGGACGCGCGCCAAAACTCGGCTTGCAAAAGCCTTTATGACGCCGCCATTTGATATGATTAAAGTGCGAGCGCGCTTGTGTGCTTGCTGCTTGCTTCAGAGGATGATGAGGACTTGCTTCCTCTCGTTTATTCCCTCATTCGAACGACTGGTTTCTAAATGCTGGGAACTCATTTATTTTTTTCTGGTATAAATGCTGCACTTTCTTGATTATTATTATTATTATTATTATTATTATTATTATTATTATTATTATTATTATTATTATTATTATTATTATTATATTATTATACATTAGAAACATATCCATATGGAACAAGCCTGCAAGGGCCACTGACTTGAAATTCAAGCTTCCAAGGAATATTATTATTATTATTATTATTATTATTATTATTATTATTATTATTATTATTATTATTATTATTATTATTCAAGAGATGAAACCTGTTCACATGGAACGACAATCGACTTGAAATCATACTTCCCTTATCTCATAGCTGTGCAGTTCCTAGGATACTGAAATGACTATTTAT
>NC_061110.1:1074891-1075929 GCF_015104395.2 Macrobrachium nipponense | reverse complement strand
TAGTGTCGTGTGTGGGTGTGTGTGTGTGTGTGTGTGAGAGAGAGAGAGAGAGAGAGAGAGAGAGAGAGAGAGAGAGAGAGAGAGGTGCTGAAGTTTGATCACCCATTGCAATTGCAAACAAGTTTATTTCCTGAATGACTTCCTCATGCGGAATAAATATACTAGATCTCTATGTGATATATATACGTATATATATATATATATATATATATATATATATATATATATATATATATATATATATATATATATATATATATATATATATATATATATATATATATAGACCATAGTTTCTGCTGAGTAAAGCTATGCCGATATAGGATGTTCTATTTTCTATACAGAAGCAGTATTAGTATATTCTTACAAAACAATATGAAAGTATTTCTAATTGTGATAAATTGGTAGCTTTTATCACTGCTGGGTGAGTTAATTAACATATTAAGTGCCCAGTTGAATGTTATGTTATTAAATCTAACCTGAGGATTAGCATTTAGCCAGTTATTCAATGAACGCAATTTAAATCGTGAAATGCGTGGCCTGTCAAAATGCATCAGTTGTTCATATGCACAGAAAAGTTTATATTCTATTGCTAGACTTGAATATGCTTTTATCAGGGGACTCTGCCTTCCCCTTTTTATCACCGCATTTGCGATAATGTAAAAGTAACAAAAATATATTCATTGCCAACTCATACCTAAAATTGCTTGAATATACAGTTGCACCAGATCATTCCTTGAAATTGGACTTTCTGGCAAATCTAATAATCTCTAAGGAGCAACAGGTGGTAAATCTTGGGTTGCACGAATAAATTCACAGATTGTGTTTATATGGTGAAGGTGGTCCGAACAGGTTCAGTTCTGTTCAGAATGTACAGTTTCTTTATCTTTAGTTTGATTTATTGTCACTTTATAAAAGCATTGTAAACATAATTAAGTGCCCAGTTGTGATGTTATTAAATCTAACCTGAGATTAGCATTTAGCCAGTTATTCAAGAACGCAATTTAAATCGTGAAATGCGTCCCTGTCAAATGCTCA
>NC_061110.1:1057391-1067391 GCF_015104395.2 Macrobrachium nipponense | reverse complement strand
ACTACCGCCTACGCCAAGCGCTACTGCCATCTGTGTCTAGTGTACACACTTTTTTATATGCAAAATATCATTTTCAACCTTTTCTGCAATTTACATTCAATAAATCATATTCCTTTACATTCCCCCCCTTTTAACTCAGCGGCTCTCTCCTCAGTCCATTCTGAATTTTCACTCTTACAGTCTTAAACATTAGCTACTTCCATTTAGCAACTGTCGGAGACTGCCACGTCGTTGGTAACAAGCACTTTCCTTTAATAATCAACAGATCTAGAGAGAGAATCTGCAATGACATTTTCTTTGCCTGCTATATGGTGAATATTTTAGTTTGAATGGTTGCAAATAAAGACCATCTTAAAATTCTCTTATTGTTGTGCTTACATTTATTAATAAAGGTTAAAGGGTTATTATCAGTATATACGTCTATTCAAAGTTACTGTTAAGCAAGTATATCTCAAGTGCATTAAAACTCAAAATTAAACTTAAAGCTTCTTTTTCAACAATACTGTAATTTAACTGGTGGCTATTATATTTCTTTGAAAAGTAAGATACAGGGTGTAAAACACCATTATGTTCCTGTAATAATACACTGCCAGCTCCTACTTCACTGGAGTCTACCTGTAACTTGAATGGTAGATTAAAGTCTGGGATTTCAGTACTGGCATAGACATTAACATGAGCTTGAGTTTATTGAAGGCATCGTCACATTCCTTTGACCACACAAACTTCACATCCTTTTCAGCAACTCTGTTAATGGGTAGGCTACATCTGAAAAGTTCTTACAAAATTTCCTGTAATACCCCACTGTTCCCAAAAATTTCATCACTCCACGTTTAGATGTAGGGAGGTCAAATTCTTTATGACCTCAATATAACAATCAACAGGTTTCACTTGGCCACTTCCTATTTCATGTCCTAAATATTGAACAGTAGTTTTTCCAAATTCACATTTGGCAAGGTTTATCGTAACATTAATTAAATTCTAATAACCTCTTTAAAAACTTCATATACTTTTTTAATGTGATCTTCCCAGGTTTCTCCAACAATAATAATGTCATCTAAATAAACAAATACACCTTCGAAATCCTTCAAGATATAATTCATCTGACGTTGGAATGTCAGAGGTGCATTACATAAACCAAATGGCATTACCTTATAATTATAAAGTCCATGGGGTGTAACAAATGCAGCAATATCCCTGCTGTTTTTGTCTAACTCAATTTGATAGTATCCTTTCAATAAATCAATTTTACTTAAAAAAGGAAACTTTGCTACATTATCAATTATATCTTCTACTCTGGGCATAGGATATGAATCTTTTATAGTTACATTATTTACCTTTCGATAGTCTGTACACATTCTTGCACTTCCGTCAGGTTTTTGTCGACTAGAATACATGGGCTAGCCCATTCACTATGGCTTTCCTCTGCTAGTCCGTGTTTCAGTAAATAAGCAACTTCGGTCTTTAACTGTTGTTGTGCCTCGGCGACATTCTGTATGGGGACGCTGACTATTGGAGTCTCTCTCTCAACCTGATTTTATTGATGTGTACTCCTTTTATCCTTTTAGGATGGTCTGAAAATAGATCTGAAAAGTTTTGAATTAGCACTTTAAAATCATGCTGCTGTTCATCAGATAAATGAATACATAACTTCCTAAAGTTTTTCATCATCACTCAAATAATCTGTATTTTTTAATCTAAGTTCAATTCTTCTTCAACGTCTTTTTCATCATCCTCTTTGCAATTGACAACACTCCACTGGATTCGTTATACTTCTTTAATTTGTTAATATGGAAAGTTTAACTTTCCTCCGTCCTGTAGGAAATTGAATAATTCGATAATTAACATCACTTACTTTTTTCCTTCACCGTGCAAGGTCCATATACTTCTGGTTAAAAATCTTACCAGCTGTAGGGAGATACACTAGAACCTTATCTCCTATGTCGAGTTCACGTTTTGCAGCCTTTTTGTCGTAATTTCTTTTCATCTCTTCTTGTACTACTTTAAGATTCTCATGTGCTACTTTCCATATTTTCTTTATTTTTTCCTTCATTTCTTGTAACGTGCTAGAATCCTTCTCATCTGAAATCAACTGATTCTTTATCACCTCCATGGGTGACCTTACCTGATGGACATATACTAACTGAAAAGGAGAATAACCCAACGATGACTGTACGCTATCACGAACGGCAAATAGCAACATTGGTATGTAGACATCCATTCCTTTTCATTTTCACAACAGTACGTGCGAAGCATGGTTTTTGAAGGTTCGATGAAATCGATCGACCACTCCTTGGCTCTGTGGGTGATAAGGAGACGATAAGCAATGCTTAATATTCTGACAGGCTAAAAAATGAGGTAAACTTTCTAGACGTAAAGTGGTTCCTTGGTCGGTGTGAATCTTTTGGCAAACCTACCAGCGAGAAGAACTTGTTAAGCGCTTCAATTATTTTATCAGCACTCACTGTTCTTAAAGGAATAGCCTCTGGAAATCTGGTAGCACTACACATAATTGTCAGCAAATACTCGTTACCTTTGCTAGACCTAGGCAGAGGTCCTACACAATCCAAAACCAGTTTCTCAAAGGGTTCTCCTGGAACTTCAATGGGTTGCAATGGCATCACCTTAGGGTCATGTTAGCTTTACCTACTTTTTGACATAAATCACAATTTTTACAATATTCACTACAATCTTTCTGCATCTTAGGAAACAAAAAAAATACCTTAATAATTTCTCATAGGTTTTGTTTATACCTAAATGACCAGAATAACTACAGTCATGAGCAATACCTAGAACAAAAATTCCTATAACTACTTGGAATGACCACTTGTTTCTACAACATCATTAACATTTCTACTCTTGAACTTCCTCATTAGGATCCATCCTTTAAAAAGTAACACTTGCCTTCCTTCTCGATATCATATATCAACAAGGGCATTATCTCTTATTACCTTCAAATTCTCATCTTCAATTTGAGATTTAACAAATTCTTCCTTATTCAAACTTTCAGCATTCGCAAAGGAGTACTGACTTTACTTACTTGTAGTGTTTCCGGACTATCTTTAAACAAGTTTTGTAAATCCAAACCGTCGTCATCATTTACCTTTCCTTCGGCACTCTACTTCTTGTAGTAAACTGCACAAGCAGGAAATAAGTTTTGCGAAATGTACATTCAACTTCTGTAATAAATGAAGAATTAAAGGGTTTTTCTGTCAAAATTGGATTACTGCTACCAAAAACTTTGTCTCCACATACATCATTTCCAAGAATTAACTCTACTCCTGACACTGGGATTTCTCTCACCAAATGCAATTTTAACATATCCCGAAATTAATGGAGTTTCTAACCTTACTTCTACTAATGGAGCTGAAACTCAGGTCCAAACCCACGCAGAAGTACATACTCTCCAGTATCCTTCCACTGGTCATACATATTTTTTATCATTACAGACTGTACCGCCTCCGGTATCTCTTAACCACCTTACTTTCCTTTTTTCAACACAAGGGAGGTGTAACCAACCATCTCCCATAAAAGGGTCATACAATTCAGTACCTTTGGATGTGGACTTCTCTTCAGGTAATCTCACTCCATTCCTTTTACAATATCTCAATACAACCAACATTACTAACATTTTGAACATCATTGTTACCTATTTTGTAACCTATATTCTCATCAACATCACATATATTATTACTGTCGATGCTATCGTTACAATACCTCTTACCTGGCCTAAGGGGAGAAGCAAACAAACAAGGATCTCTGTCACCACATGCTTGTGGTTGATTCAACAATGCAATGGTATTTTCAGGTTTATGATCATCCTTAAAATGTACAGGTTTTATCTTTAACTTTATTTACCACTTGAATTGGACGGTTTATTGTGCGATGTGGACAACTCCTACTGATGTGTCCTGGTTTTGCCACAACCTGAAACATACAAATCTCTAAAATTTTCGCCTAATATTTTGGTACTAGGTGTAAACTGATCATTTACACTGTATCCTGCTTGTCCAGCACTAACACTAGACCAGAATTATATCGACTTGCCCCTCTACAACCTCTATTAAAGGATTTATTATAGACTCCACGAGATGATACCTGTGAACTCGTAGTCTTACCTTGTGCCTTGTAAATTTTGCTGCTCTTCCAAACTCTGGCTCCTTCCAATTTTAGGAGTGACGTCAGATTATATAGCTTATGGTCAATGCATAATTATCAGACATCTAGTGGCTTCATCGACATTATCTACATCACGTTCATCCAAATATAATAATAAGTGGATTAATACCATCCATGAACTGCTCAAGCAAGATAAGTTCCTGAAGTTTACCGAAATCACCATTAACTTCTCGGGCATTCATCCACCTATCATACCACAGGCGTTGTTCCCGTGCATACTCCATATGAGTACGACTGTCTCTTTTTATCCAGCTTCTGAACTTCTCTCTATACCTCTCTGGCCACCCATTCATAAGCTTTCAAAACTTCGGATTTAACTCTCTCATAATCCTTAGAATCATCTAAAGATAAGGCAGCAAATACTTCCCTAGCCTTTCCTCGAAAGGAGGTTTGAACCAACGTGCTCCATGACGTTCTCGGCCATTCACGCTGTTCTGCACTTTCTCAAATTGTAAAAAAAATGCATCCACTTCATTTTCAACAAAAATTGGTACACTTTTTACTGCATTGTCTATTCTAAAAGATTTTGGTATTTCTCTGGACTTTTCTTCTACTTCAAGTTTCTTCATCTCTAGCTCTATCCTCTTTTGCTCAACCTCTTTCTCAGCTTCTATCTTCTTTTGCTCAACCTCAATCATCCTAACCTTTTCAGCTCTCTCATTTTCTAACTTCTTTAGTTCAACAGCTTTCTTCACTCTCCTTTTCAGCTCTCTCATTCTCCAATCTAACTATTTGCAAATGAATCTGCATCTGCTCAACACTCATCCCTTCATAAACAAGTTTGGACTTTTTTTGTTTAACCTTGCGTGACTGGTTTTTCACGTACGGCTTTGGCACCTTCCTCTTCACTTGCACTACCCTCTGTATTATTCTCACTTGCGCTTTGCTGGCTATCAGTTTCTTGCCCTTCCCAACTCATTAGTAACAACCCTTCCTTATCAGACAAAATGCCTAAAGTCATTAGCGCCTCACTTACTTTATTTGAAGATTTCTTGCTTCCTTGCAGATTCTGATACTTCTACAGTTATAGTACTAGCTAGAACATCCAGTCTATTTTAGTTATACCTTCTAACTTTTCACCACTAGGACTACGTATGAAATCTTTCAATCAAACATCTTTAATAACCTGCTCAAATAACACAGCAAGACAAATATAGCACTAACACTATTCACAACTCTCCCCCCTCTTCTAAAGTACATGGAAGTACTGAAAAGCAATTAACAGTAGGGTACGTCAAGTTATGGTCGAATACGCTAGACATGAATAAAGCAAAACAATTAATAAGGATACTTTGGGTTTCGTTCGATAGAATGAGTAAAACACTGAGTATGGATATGTTCGAGTTTCGTCGATAGAATGAGCAAAACTGAGTAGGGATACGTTCGGGTTTCGTTCGACAGGCCCCCATGTAACATAAAAAAAAAAACTTTCTATGGTAAGGATTTACGAGGAGAATATATCAGGAAACAGTGACAACTCACTATAACTTAAAATGTACTTTAATAACAACTAGTAAGGAAATTAAAGTCACAAACAGAACATTAAAAAATTACGGACGCTTTACACAAAAGCAAAGACTCGGTACACAGCACGTTCATCAAGACTACTAATCACTAATCACTGCATTTTACAGTATATTACCCAAGGTCACAAAGCTTTACATCAACACAACATATAATTCACTGTAACATCAAAAAAGTTAGTGGCAACCAACGTTACATTGTTTCAGCTCCAACGAAAATCGTCGTTTTGGCCCTTTATTATACCAGACTCACGCTAGACATCCATGGACCAAATATCATTTGTTCGGTACATTATCCTTGGCGACTACCGCCCTACGCCAAGCGCTACTGCCATCTGTTTGTCTTAGTGTACACACTTTTTTTCTATGCAAATATCAATTTTCAACCTTTTCTGCAATTTTACATTCAATAATCAATATCCTTTACAATATATATATATATATATATATATATATATATATATATATATATATATATATATATATACTATACTATATATATATATATATATATATATATATATATATATATATATATATATATATATATATATATATATATATCTTGATGAATTACGAATACATACATTCATTTTGTGGTACTTCATAGTTAATCAGTAACTAAAGTGAGTTAGTACGACCTAATGCTTCGTTACTTATATCACGATGATAGTTATTTTGCTGCTATAATAGAATTCCATTCAGGTATAATGAATCGACATAGTTCAAATCAGTCTAATGTACAAATCGTTAGTTTAAATCGGTAAACTCAGTTATTGTTTTTTGTGTCTAAAATTCTCTGACTGTTCATCCATATCTTGTTGTTGACATTTTCTTTCGAAAAATAATTTCACTCCCGATTTCCAATTCCCTTTTGCGAAATGTAGCGTATCTATATCCTCACAAATTGCACAATAGCTATATTGAGAAACTCTTTCAGAACTTTTGAGGCTTATCGACCCTTAGGAAATGTCCTCTACCTTCTACCTTATTTCAAAATTTATCAAAATGGAGGATAGCGCGGAAGGATCACAGTGTCTGGTAATTATAGGTGTAAAGTGCGTAGTCTTCTCGAATGAAGGATATATTGAAACAGTGAAGGTAGTCGATGGTGGTTCATATTCTTTGGGAGCTTGAATTTCGATTCAATGGCCCTATGTGCTTGGTTTTTCAAAGGCTCAAGCGATGGTGTGACATATTATTACCCTAATATTCTCCTTGCATTTGAATACATTTCTATCTATTTGTTAATTAATTATTCTTTTATTTTTTAAATAAGTGGTATCTCTTCTTCCTGGATTTCCCTTTACCTCGTTTTACTTCTTTCAAGTGATCACCGTATTCTTTGGAAGCTTGAATTTTAAGTCAATGGCCACTTTGGTGGGCTTGTTCGACATGAATAGCGTTCATCTTCTGTGTAACACTGAATAGAGGAATTTGCTTGTTCAAAAGAGCGCGAAATAAAAAAACAGGAAACCAACGGACGGAAAATTTCTGGTCAAAGTGAAAGTTTACTGTAAGCTATGGAGTGAACCACCACCCTCATATTCCAGCGCGAGAGATTTGCATCGGTAAACAGAGTTCGCCAATATTATTCCGCGTATGTAGCGATGAACAAACAGTGCTGGATCAACTCTGGCATTCGGAGCTGTACGGGGTTTTTAGGGCCATAAATGAAAAGCGATGACAATTGACTTTGATTTTGAACGTGATTGCTGTAACCCTGCCGTTGATGAATGTTAGAAAGTATGGCTGGGTGTTGTTTTCCTTTGGGAATTTGAATTTTGAATTGTCTAATACACACACACATACAAACACACACACACACATACACACACACACACACACACGTATATATATATATATATATATATATATATATATATTATATATATATATATATATATATATATATATATATATATATATATATATATATATATATAGTGTGTGTGTGTGCGTGTTTATGTGTGTAATGTGTGCGTACGTATAAAAACTAAAAAACAGTGGTGCGACAAAAAAATATATCGTGATAGAAATCATATTACTGAAGAAAGCTTTCAAAACTAGAGAGAGAGAGAGAGAGAGAGAGAGAGAGAGAGAGAGAACAGGAGGACGAACACGAAGGATCTGTGAGCCAAAGGAGAAATGATTACGATACAAAAGAAGAGGTTCTCTGTTCAATTACTTGGTTATCTCTATAAAGAGTCTATTCCATCTTTTCGGGACACAGAAACGAAACCTTTTCTTACAGGAGAAACGCAACTATTTCACACCATTTTTCGTTTGGTAACAAGATAAAAAAAAAATTTCTTTTTTATCTATTAGAGGTGGTGCACTGAATTATTCTTTTTTTACTAGATGATAATTTGTTTCTTAATAGCATGATCTAAGAAAGCTCATTAGTATATATGAACAAAACTAAAGGGTTCAACTAAAAATATCACTTGTTACTTGCCACTCATTATTTTTTGTTTTATTTGAAAGCAATCAGTTACCTGAAAAATATTTTTACTAGTTTTTTTTTAAAGAAAGATGAGTAAAGCAATTTATCAATCATTGTAATTTAATTAATAGATTTAATTTAATTTAATGCATATATGTGTCTTCCCAGAAAGTATTCAGGATTCAGAATTAATTATATTCCTTTAAATATCGTTCCGAAAAAAGGGGATTTAAAATTTTTTCTGGGTTAATCTTGTAAGGTTATATATCAAAGCTATATTAAGATTTTAAACTTCATCAGAGATAGAGGGTTAATGTATTGCTAACTGCATATTTTAATTATGCAATTTTCCCTTTGATTTTTACAATTGGAATTGGCTACCTAAGTTTATAAACTCAGTTGACCTTTTCGTGCTAACTGCGTACAATCATCCAATGAAGATAATTCTTTTAAACAAAGGAAATACTAAAACCTTCACGATTTTTGTATCAAGGGAACCTGAATTAAAATACAAATAAAAATTTATGTTTTTCCAAAAAAATATTTACTTGCCAAGAAATATCAACAGTGAATAATTAGATAGAAAGGTGTGATCCGACCTCCAGCTTACTCTGGATATGCGCAAGATTTTCCCCTTACTCATGAGTTGTAAGCATTATATTCCTAACGTGTTATGAATGTGATAAAATCTATTGTCAAATAGATCCTTGTTTCACCATCATAATATACAATATCCTATGTTTTATCAGTAAAAAATTTTACGTGCTTTTTAACATATACATTATTTATTTTTTACATTTTCATTTTGATAAATAAACCATAAATATCCTCTCCTAAAATTCCTGTATCTTTAACTCAACATGAAACACTTTTTCAGATCTTTTTAGCCTTTTCCAAAAACCTCTCCTACCCAACCAACAAGAACAACAGCAACAAAGTAGCTTGTAGGCTTACTCCCCCAGTAATCGAAAATAGATAACCTATTTCCTACTGCTACATAAATATAATTTAACCCAGAAATCATTCCTTCTCCCTACCCTACTCTTTCCCTTTTCCCTCCCCCTACACGTAGACAATCATTCAGAGTTAACCCGGGCAGCTCTGGGTTGGTCAGCTAGTATTATATATACTAGCAATTTACCAATCATTAATGGAAGCATGACCAACACCGTTTCACGGTTAGAACCACCTCCGTTTCGGGGAATACGCCCATCGGATCAGCCGTTTGGCCCTGATTAAATGACAGACGGACGGGCAGACATAACACTCAGTATAGTATGGTAAGAAATAGTAATCATGTCACCTCCTCCTTAATCTATTTAGCGCCGATGAATTCGCCAGATGAACCTTCTCATAAACTAAAGGAATTTAAACAAGATAAAAAACTACCTTATTTAACTGCCAGTGACGGCCATTCCAGCCGCGTTAACGGCCTCTAAAGAGTGGTACGGACAGGGGCTGTTTGGAGTTCATTGGCTTCCCCCAAAATGTTAATGCGATGGTACCGAAATTGCATCTTTAATTGGTCGGCACAAATCGCTTTACCTCAACTGCGCTTTTATTGCTAATGCTCCTCCTGTGACCTGACAATCCCATTTACAGGGTTTAACAGTCTCTGTTGTCGAATCGCAAATAAAAAAATAAACGTGATAGGATGGGACACGGGAACGAAAGTAATTGATGGAAATATTGGTCGTTCTTATTTAAGTGCAAAAAGCGTAGGATGGATCATGGGAACTAAAGTAATTGAAGGAAACATTTTGTCTTTTTTATAAAAGTGCAAAAAGTGCAGGTTAGACAATGGGAACTAAATTAGCTAAAGAAAATATTTTGTCTTTTTTAAGTGCAAAAACTG
>NC_061110.1:1024891-1052391 GCF_015104395.2 Macrobrachium nipponense | reverse complement strand
TCTCTGAGTCGATGGTTGCGATGCTGCAGATCCTGCAGCCGTCAAGACCTCCTGAGTGGCGTGGTAACGTTGATGGGCGTTGCGATATGCTGTGGGACGTCAGGGCTAATTTGATTTCCATCGTCTGCAGGAGTACCTCGTTCGGGGACGTTGTCTTCCGTGGAGTTGTCGTGATTGGGGGTGTCATTGTTGGTGGCAGGTCTACTCATACTCGTAGGTAGGAGAAATTCTTCCTGCGTCGTATTCAGTGTAGTTTTATTTGCTGGATGAGAAGCGCCTGCAGCAGGTGCAACCAACAGGCATCAGGGCCTTTGCGCAGCGTAGCACAACGCCCATCACCGTTACCGCGCCGCTCAGGAGATCTAGACGGCTTCAGGACCTGCCATATCACAACCATCGACTGAGAGAAAGTGGTTTGAGACTTGGCTCAAGCCACCAATGAAAACCAAGACTCCCGCACCAGCCAATATGAGATCAGCATGGGGAAGACCCCCTGCTGTCAACCCCAAATATAAGGAGGACGGACACCAAACCAAGATCAGTCCACCCTCAGCTTCCCAGCCCGAGGATGTTTAGCAACTCCATACGAAAGCTCGCCTGCTTCAAGAGAGAGAGAGAGAGAGAGAGAGAGAGAGAGAGAGAGAGAGAATCGATCGTTTTGACTTTGATGACTATGGTATCATAGTTTATTTGTCAAATTTAAATATTTACATCTATTTTGACACTTGTATTTGACCACGGCCTCTATAGGCGCTCTACTAGCCTCTTTAAGTAGCACGGAAAAAGCCGCTATTCGCAAAATAGAGAAAAATCTTTATATGTGTAACGTTGCTGAAGGAGCCATTACTTTTAATAAAGTATATTATTATTATTATTATTATTATTATTATACTTATTCAAATAAACTTTTAAGGTATTGTTATCATTCATTTATGCTCAGGAGTGCTTTCCTTATAGTTGTTCATGACTTGTGTAGTCATTTAAAATGTCATGTAATGGAAAAAATGGACATTTTATATATAAAAAAAATTAGCTAGTCATAAACCATAAGGCGTATTTTTACACGAAAGTACCGAACAAATTCCAGTAAATAAGGAAGACACATAACTCGAACCACCTTTTCCAGGCCTATTTAAGCTCTCCCACAGACCTTTTTCTAACCCCCCCTCCCCCAAAAAACAAGAACAACAAAACATTAAGTAGTTTTTAGGCTTACTCCCCGAGTAAGCTATAAAACAAAAGCTGTATACGAATAGACGCTGATGTAAACACTAAGGGTAGGCTCCACTTTGGAGGGTGCCGATCGTAAAAAATATTTGCCAAAAATACACTAATCAAGACAGGCTAATGAAATTTTCAGGCATTATTAGCACTATAATAATGCATATTCTGTGTGCGTTTTATCATCCTACAGGGAAAATAATGATTTTATGGAAAAAAAGGTGAAAAAACGGAAATTTCCGGTCCTCTTGTACTGAAGGTTATTTGGTGATTGGTGAGAAACTACAGTCTTGAATAGACATTCGGTCTGACAGAATGTTGGTATATCCACCTGGAACATGCACAAAAAAATTATCAAAATAGAACAGTAAATAAGCATGTTATAACAAAAAAAGAGCAACAACTTCGTAAGTTCAGCGAAAGCCCCGCTGAAAAAATCAGACTATAACTAGGAAGAAATATTCAGGAAAAATTCAAATCTCGATTTAGGGGACAAACCTTTTGAGAGTTTGTAGTTATTATGTCACTTGATAGCCTAAAACATCTAAAAATTATATTATTTAGGACAATCGAACCCCCTAAAACCCTCCCCCTCTTTTTTTTTTTTTGGGGGGGGGTTTTCTTTGATTGTCCTAAATAATATAATTTTTAGATGTTTTAGGCTATCAAGTGACATAATAACTACAAAACTCCTCAAAGGTTTTGTCCCTAAATCGAGATTTGAATTTTTCCTGAATATTTCTTCCTAGCTATAGTCTGATTTTCGGCGGGGCTTTCGCTGAACTTACCTGAAGTTGTTGCTCTGTTTTTTGTTATAACGTGCTTATTTACTGTTCTATTTTGATAATTTTTTTTGTGCATGTTCAGGTGGATATACCAACATTCTGTCAGACCGAATTTCTATTCAAGACTGTATTTCTTCACCTATCACCAAATAACCTTCAGTACGAGGGTGCCCGGAAATTTTTGGCCATTTTTTTCACATTTTTTTTCATAAAAGAAAATCATTACTTTTCCCTAGTGAACTGATAAAACTCACAGAGAATATGCGTTATTATAGTGCTAATAATGCCTGAAAATTTCATTAGCCTGTCTTGATTAGTGTATTTTTGGCAAATATTTTTACGATTTTTTACAATCGGGAACCCTCCAAAGTGGAGCCTACCCTATCTACCTCTGCTTGCTCTTTCTGATATCTTTAGTTCCATGATGTTTTCTGCTATTCCTTCTATCTGTTTCCATGCCTGAATTATCATGTAGCGTTCTCTTCTCCTTTCTAGACTATAGAATTTTAAGGATTTTGGTCTTTCCCAGTAGTCAAGGTCCTTAACTTCTTCTATTCTAGCTGTAAAGGACCTTTGTACACTCTCTATTTGTGCAATATCCTTTTGATAGTGTGGATACCATATCATATTGCAATATTCAAGTGGACTACAAACATATGTTTTATAAAGCAATATCATGTATTCAGCTTTTCTTGTTTTGAAGTGCCGTAACAACATCCCTTTTATTTTTTGCTTTACATTTTGCCAAAAGAATTGCTATTTGATCATTGCAATAACATGTTCCTGCATCATCACACCAAGGTCTTTAACTGCTTCCTTATTTGTGATTGTCTCATTATTAGGTCCCCTATATGCATATAGCTTTCCTTCTCTGTCTCCATAATTATTGATTCAAATTTATCAGAGTTAAATACCATTCCTATTTACCTCTGCCCAATCATATATACTTTGTTAAGGTCTCTTTGTAGAGCGTTCCTATCTTCATCACAAGTAATTTCTCTACTTATTCTTTTGTCATCAGCGAAACTACTCACTACCGAATCCTTAACATTACTGTCTATGTCTTCAATCATAATAACAAACAGTATTGCAGCTAACACCGTACCTTGTGGCACACCGGATATTACCTTGGCTTCATCCGATTTCTCATCGTTTGCAATAACTATCTGTTTTCTGTTGTGTAAAAATTGTTTTAACCATCTTCCTACTTTATCCACGATATTGTGTTTTCTAATTTTCTTCGCTAATATGTTATGGTCTATGTCAGCTAACTATTCACTATTTTCGTCCCTTACTTGTATATCATTATCTTCATTATATATTCTAGGGGTAAATTCTCTCTTATATCGTTCTGCCAGTATGTTGCAAATTTCCTTTTGTTTCATTCGTTAACCCTTAAACGCCGGAGCGGTAAAAAAAAAATGTCTCCCGTGTGCCGGAAGTGTTTCAGAGTGAGAGCGGAAGCGGAAAAAATTTTTTTTTCAAAAAATCACAGCGCGCTTAGTTTCAAGATTAAGAGTTCATTTTTTGGCTCCTTTTTTTGCCATTGGCTGAAAATTAGTATGCAACCATCAGAAATGAAAAAAATTATCATTATCATATATAAATAATGCGATATATGATAGTGCATAAACGAAATTTCATATATAATTGAATTCAAATCGCGCTGTGCGCAAAACGGTTAAAGGTAACGAGTTACTTTTTTTTTTCCGTTTGTAATGTACACTAAATTGCAATCATTTTGGTATATAACACTTGTAACAATAAAAGCCAACACAGAGAAAATATTATCCACAAAATAATGCATGAATTCGTAACGCACGTACGTAAATCAAATAAATTTTTTTTCAAAAATTCACCATAAATCTAAATATTGTCCTAGAGACTTCCAATTTCTTTCAAAATGAAGAAAAATGATTGAATATTACTATACTGTAAGAATATTAGCTTACAAATGCAGTTTTCGACCATATCTGACTAGGTAAAGTTGACCGAATGTAGAATTTTTTATATATATATTTTTTATATGCAATTATTTCGGAAATAAGAAAAGCTACAACCTTCAAATACTTTTCGTTTATTCTACATGAAATTGCGCACATTTTCATATATAAAACTCTATGAAATGCCTAATATGAAATGGAGCAAATATTCCGAGAATGGAACATACGCATTTCGGAGATTTGTGGCGGAGAATCCGCGCGCTGAGGGAAGGAAAGATTTTTTTTAAATTCACCATAAATCTAAATATTGTGCTAGAGACTTCGAATTTGTTTCAAGATGAAGATGTTTACTGAATATTACTAGACTGTAAGAGTTTTAGCTTACAATTGCGTTTTCGACTATTTCGGTAGAGTCAAAGTTGACCGAACGTGGTTTTTTTTCTTTTATATTTATCGTGATTTATATGCAAATATTTCAAAAATGAGAAAAGCTACAACCTTCAATTATTTTTTTGTTGTATTTTACATGAAATTGGCGCACATTTTCATATATAAAACTTTATGTAACGGCTAATTCAAAATGGTGCAAATATTACCACAATCGCACGTATGATTTTTTTTCCGGAAGAGTTACCACGGGGACGTAAAGAATGTTATTTTTTTCATAAATTCACCATAAATCAAAATATTGTGCCAGAGACTTCCAATTTGTTGCAAACTGAAGGTAAATGCTTGAATATTACTAGAATATAAGCAGTTTAGCTTACAATTGCGTTTTTTGACCATTTCGGTAGAGTCAAAGTTGACCGAAGTTGAAAATTTGTCACTTATCATTTTTAATATGAAAATATTTCAAAATTAATAAAGCTACAACCATGGGTTGTTTTTAGTTGTATTGTGCATGAAATTGCGCACATTTTCATATATAAACTTTATGTAACGGCTAATTTAAAATGGTGCAAACATTACCACAATCGCATGTATGATTATTTTCGGAAGAGTTACCGCGCGGGACGTATGGAAAATGTTTTTTCATAAATTCACCATAAATCGAAATATTGTGCTAGAGACTTCCAATTAGTTGCAAAATTAATTTAAATGATTGAATATTACTAAAATATTAGCGTTTTAGCTTACAATTGCGTTTTTTCGACCATTTCGATAGAGTCAAAGTTGACCGAAGGTTGAAATTTGGCACTTATCGTTATTTATATATATCTCAAAATTGATAAAAGCTACAATCATGAATATTTTTTTGTTGTATTCTTCATAAAAATGCGCACATTTTCATATATAATACTCCATGTAACGGCTAATTTAAAATGGTACAAAAATTATGTCAAAGTGACGAAATAATTTCCGAGATGTGTCACAGATACTTTTTAGTGCGGCAAGAAAGAAATTCGCGCTTGCGCGCCTGCGTAACGATTGTAAATAAAACAATACCTTGATCCGTGAACTCCCAGCATCCCCAAGGGCGCGTGATTCAAGAGTTTTCGGCTGGTAGGCCTAAAAGTATTTTTCCACGAATTTTTAAAAAAACTTTTGTATGTCGACGTAAAATACGTCCAGTCGGCACCCGAGAGACAAAAAATGTCGACGTAAAATACGTCCAGTCGGCGTTTAAGGGTTAATCTCCTTCAATTCTTAGAGGAAACCTATTTCTATTCTTCTTTTATTCATCTTTTTCGTGTATGAGTATAATAGTTTAGGGGTTTTGCTTGATATTTATTAGGGTTTTTTTTTTCTTCCAAGTCCCATTTTTCATTTTCTTTTCTTTTTGATTGTATAATCTTTTGTTCTGCATTTTCTATCTTACTTTTAGTTCTATAACTTTCCATGATGCTTTTCTTTTTCTTTTGCAAGACCTTTTTTCCACTTTCTGATTTTTTGGAACAAGATCTTTCTGTCCCTTGGTATGCATGACTGATGTTTACTTTTCTTCTTCGGTATATATTTATCCTCTATTTTCTCTAATATTTTATATAATATCTCGGTATTTACCCTTATGTCACCACCTACGAAAATGTTATCCCAATCTTTGTTTAATTCTTCATTTATTTCTGACCATTTTATATTTTTACTGAAGAAGTTGTATTTTCCATATCCATTCCCACTTTTTCATTTCTTGCTTATCTCTGTTTCACTTGCTTTGGAATGGATGGGATGGTAATTCTATGACATTATGGTCTGAAATACTCGCATTATAAACTATTATTTCTTTAAAGGGTAGGCTCCACTTTGGAGGGGTGCCGATCGTAAGAGATCGTAAAAATATTTGCCAAAATACACTAATCAAGACAGGCTAATGAATTTATCAGGCATTATTGCACTATAATAACGCATATTCTCTGTGAGTTTTTATCATCCTACAGGGAAAATAATGATTTTATGAAAAAAATGTGAAATTCATGGCCCCTTGTATTGAAGGTTATTTGATGATCGGTGAGAAACTACAGTCTTGAATAGAAATTCGGTCTGACAGATTGTTTGTATATCCCCCTAGAACATGCACATAAAGTATTATCAAAATAGAACAGTAAGTAAGCACGTAATAACAAAAAAAAGAGCAACAACTTCAGGTAAGTTCAGCGAAAGCCCCGCCGAAAAATAAGGCCATAGCTAGGAAGAATTATTCATAAAAAATTCAAACCTCGATTTAGGGACAAAAACCTTCGGAGAGATTGTAGTTATTATTTGTCACCCCTTGATAGCCTAAAACATCTAAAAATTATATTATGTAGGAACAATCAAAGAAACCCCCCCCCCCCCCCACCCCCCCCCCTTCCCGAAAAAACCAAACCAGAGAAAAAGCGAAAAAGCGATTTTTTTCCGAGGACAAGAAACTTGAAAAATTTGTTTAGACACCCCTAAAATGGTTTTCTGAGATGAACTACTCGTAGAAAACGTAGAAAAGACATCGACCAATTTAGAGGGATACTACTACTATTTTTTTTATATATGCGATTTCCATATGTTATCGGCTGCGCTTTGCGCTTCAGTTGTTGCTCTCTTTTTTTTTTTGTTGTTACGTGCTTATTTACTGTTATAGTTTGATAATGATTTATGTGCATGCTCCCAGGGGATATACCAACATTCTGTCAAGACCGAATTTCTATTCAAGACTGTAGTTTCTCACCGACTCACCAAATGACTTTCAGTACATTTTTTTTCTAAAAACATTTTTTTTCTTAAAATCATTTATTTTCCCTGTAGGATGATAAAACTCACAGAGAATATGCGTTATTATAGTGCTAATAATGCCTGATAATTCATTAGCCTGTCTGATTAGTGTATTTTTGGCAAATATTTTTACGATCGGCACCCCTCCAAAGTGGAGCCTACCCTACATAATTCATCTCGTTTACAAATACTAGGTCTAAAGTATTTTCCTTTCTTATTGGCAGGTGACTTATTTGTTGAATGTTGTATTCTAGTACATATCTAATAGCTTTTCGAATTGCCTCTTATCTCTGCACTACTATTACTCTCTTTTTATATGTATAAGTACAACCACAATCTCCTATTTGTTCTTTCAAGTCTACGAAAGGAAAGTTGAAGTCTCCAGATAGGAGAATAGTCCAGTCCTTGTGAGTTTCTACATATATCACAAATTTTTCTATTATTAAGTCAAACTCTTTTTAGTATTAGGAAGTCTATATGTTACTATGTTCATTAATTTTTCAGATTCAAATTCTACCACTATTAGTTCACATTCTGAGTTACTATATTTCTCATATATTTTTTCCTTGTTTTTTTTTTTTGTCTTTCCATATATTGCGGTTCCACCTTGATTCCTATATCTGATCTATAAGTTTGGAAACCCTTTTATTTGATCATCATTCCCAGTCTCTTGGAATACCAGGTTTCATTATATTCATTATATCTATTTTCTTTCATTTGGGTTAGTTCTTCTCGGTACTCTATTTTTCTTTTTGAGTTACTCGTAACTAAACCCTGCGCATTCATCACTATGATGGTTTGCGTGTTTTCTCCTTCATTTAATATTGGTAGTAATAAGGATTTTCCCATGTCTCTTTCCTGTTCTGGTATGTTGTTCTTTTTTTCATTTCCAGAAATTCTGACATCAAAAAATCCAAACTTTCCATAATATTTGATCTTCCTCATCATAATTATTCATTTTGTGTCTGAATCTGCAATTTTCTCCGTTTCTGCAATATCCTCTTGCATAATAAATACAGTTATTATTCTCTTGAGTAGAGAGAGAGAGAGAGAGAGAGAGAGAGAGAGAGAGAGAGAGAGAGAATCGTTAATGACTTTGATGACTATGGTATCATAGTTTATCTGTAAAATTTAAATATATACACCAATTTTGACTCTGTATTTGATCATGACCTTTATAGGCGCTATACTAAACCTGTCCAAGTAGCAAGGAAAAAGCCGCTATTCGCAAAAATAGAGAAAAATCTCTACATAGGTATGCGTCTCTACATATTATAGTGGGGTTTTAAACTACAAGAGTTATTATGGTTATGCATGTAAGAAAATAAATAATTAAAAAAAGAAATTATATAGTATATATCTATATATATATATATATATATATATATATATATATATATAATAATATATATATATATATATATGTATGTATGTACTATATATCACACAATAAAAGCTACACCACCATACATAATATCTAAAATTTGTAGAAAATTTCCTCCTAAAGGATCAATGACTAACAAAATCCTAATCTCATATCATAATATTCTCTTTTTTCAAATCTCGAGACTATCTTAAACATCCACGCGAACGTGGAACACAGCTATTTAAAGTATATTTTTATCATGGCATAACAAGTACGTTTTCTCTCCATATTTCACTCTCATTAGGACCGAGAATTGCGGTCTGGTCCATGTTCCCGTTCCATGTTCCAGTTTCCAAGGTCATTTTTATCGCAATAACCCTCCTTGGACTCAGTCGGTTGCTTCGTGTGTTCTTGCCTCGAAAAAGAAGAACCGTTGTTTTCCCCGCTCTAACTCAGACGAACAAACATCAGGCAATCTGGGTTCGTTGTAATACATTTTCCTTCCTGCCAGCCCGGAATATTTTTCGTACTGTTACTGTTCTCTTATATTTTATAGACGTTGCTTCTATTCTCTCAGTGCTCGACTGAATTTCTATTTATAGGATGGTTCGAGTAGGTTTGGGTATGCGCAACTAGTTCCTCGAAGTTCGCCACGATTGGTTTTTCCTCTTTCTTCTAAGATAAAAATCATAATAACTTTGTTTGTGCCAACCCTTTTCAATTGTAGTTTCTTGCCTGCAGTGTAATATTTTAAGGGGGTTGATTGACTATCAATTCTATCCTCTATGTAAAAATAGGGGTGCATACTTATTCATGTCTCGAACAAAAGTTAATTACGGAATATAATCATTCATTATAACTATTTTACAGCACCAAATTCACGTATTACTTTAGAAATCTAATTGCTCTAGAATTCTGTATGTTTTCACAACTAAGATACTGAAACTTGCTACTAATTTGCCTCCAATTTTGATGCCTACATATCACCAACTGAATTTGATAACTATAAAGGCACTACTCGTACGTCGGCTGAGGTGAAAATATTGGTAAATATAATCTCACAAGGGCAGGGAAAATAAATTGATAAAATACTCAGAGATGAACAAATTGTTTAAACCAAATTGATAAAATACTCAGAGATGAACAAGGTTGTTTTAGAATAGGTAAGTTACACTTTTCACCTAATTGTGTTAGAGTTTTCGTTAGTGTTTCTTGATTACGAGATTTTAATAGTATCGCCACCTCAATGATATTCCTAATTAAAATGCAAAGGTAGTGTTGATGGAGCCTTTCCGAGGAAATTGCCAATAAGTTGTGGGATGCCACAGGGAACGTTATGTTACCCTTATCGTTTGTACTTCTTATGATTTTCTAGTGAAGAGTCATTAATAAAAACACATTCAACGTGTTCGTATTGAATGATTAAGAAAAAGTTTTTCTTTTAAACTAACTATAATGAAAACATTAATTCGAGCGAAGGAATGGACGTTCGCTCAATAGTAATAACATAAACTTTTTTAACTTGATAATAGATAGAATATGATTTAAATTTTTACTTAAAAGAGTGAATATACATGTGCCTAGAAAGATGGATTATAAGAGAAATGATAGAGAAACAGAAATAATAATAGGTTTTTCTGAAAAATTTGTAAAAAATGTTACATGGCGGAATAATTAATAAAGGTAGCTAACTGAAAACGAGGTAAAATGATAATGTTGAAACCATTAAAAGAATTGGCCTTGTAACAGGTAATATTTTCAGCAATTTTTCTTTAACTTTAGTGTGAGAATGATTTTATCATTTCAATCCTGGTTTGAGTCAGTCTTTTATGCAGTGGGCAGGTTAAAAAGCACACGGGACAAAAAAAAAAAAAAAAAAAAAAAATAAAAAAAAAAAAAAAAAAGGATAAAAAAAGTGAAAAAAAATCTTGATGAAAAAGAAATTCTGCAACATTTACCGTTTTCAGGAATGATAAAATTCCAGCGTGAACCCTTATTCGACATTCGTCCATTCGTCCTTAACAGGAATGCTGAGCCACGACCGGGCCAGAAATTGAGGTGCAGTTGAGGCAATGCGATTTGTGCTGGCCAATTTCAGACGCAATTTTGGTACAATTACACGAACATTTAGGGGAAAGCCAATTAGAGCTAACAGGTCCTGCAGGCCAGTCCACTATTAAGAGACAGTTAATATCACAGCTACGGCTAAGATCGTCAGTTAGGATAGCATTTTTTTTTTTGGTGACAGTCATAGAATACTTCATAACCATTCTGTCCCTCTAATACACAGTTATGAACCCTCTAATTACCTTTCATTTCTTTATTGCATAAATCAACCGCCGTTTTTCCATCATTGTATACTCTCTCTCTCTCTCTCTCTCTCTCTCTCTCTCTCTCTCTCTCTCTCTCTCTCTCTCTAATAGTCCAATATATGCGTGAATGCATTGTCATATCATATCACGAAAAATCCTCCAACCACTTATGTTTCATAACCTTACCACTTGCCCCTTGTTACTATATATTTTATCGGCAATCTTCCTCTCTCTCTCTCTCTCTCTCTCTCTCTCTCTCTCTCTCTCTCTAATACTCCAGTGCATTTGTGAATACATACTTAAGTCATGACGACAGATAATTTTCAATCATTCAGATATTTTTCATAATTTTGCACTGTGAAACGAAACAGAATTTTAGAGCATTTAGCCTTCTAAAGTAATAAAAGATTTCTAGTGTTTTGAAACAATTTTTACCTTCACTCTCTCTCTCTCTCTCTCTCTCTCTCTCTCTCTCTCTCTCTCTCTCTCTCTCTCTCATCCAATTCCAGTGTAACTACGCAGTCCAATCATGTGACGAGAATGTTTACCTATCACTTGTATACTTTATCTCTCTCTCTCTCTCTCTCTCTCTCTCTCTATCTCTTCTCTCTCTCTCTCTCTCTCTCTCATCCAGTTCCAGTGTGACTACATAAGCAATTCATGTGACGATAAATTGTCTGATGATCCAGAAATGAACTATGAGACAAAACAGATAAAAAAAATCGTCTCCTCACATAACATCGAAATGTTGCAGAGTGAAATGGCACAGCAGCTCCTGACAGACAGCTCTCCCAGGCAACGAGGCACTTTTACGTCACATCTCACTGTCACTCTCCCAGAAGTATGATAAAAAAATATACCCTGTATACTTCCCGTTCCAGTATATTTTTTTTTCTTTTTTTCCAGGCGATTCCAGTAACTCTCCTTGATTTGGGGAGCTCCCTCCCGTGGTCGCATTTCGAATCTCCGTTGTTTACCGCAATCTCCCGTGCGTGTAAACAAACAGAGAGGCAATCTAGTTCTTGCAAGTATTTTCTTTCCGCTTGGAGAATTTTTCTCGCTGTTATTGTGGTCTCTTGTCCAACACCCATCCCCCTTCTTTCGGACGGCTTTGCAATATGACTTATTTGTTTGATGTGGGAGATTTAATTGATATCCAGAGAGCATTATTATTATTAGTACTATTATTATTATTACTATTATTATTGAATACAATAGCTGTTTCAACGGCATTTAATTTATATAGAATCTTCTCAATTCTTCTTATTATCTTCTCGTCAGCATGTAGCTGGTGTATTAAGTTTCCTAAGGACATGTAAAAGATTTTCATTTGTCTTAGGTTTATTCCTCTAACGTGTCGACAGCGCACAGGAAGTCATCTATGAGAGTTTACAGTAAAGTGAATTAAGATACGTTTTACAAGTATTTATAGCATGCAGGACGTGTACAATCGGTGGCGGGCGGGTCGATGAGCAGGGATTTTAATTGGTCGTTGGATGGTAACGAAATCTCTCCTGAGGCGATGAGATCTGCGTAGTCTGGCCGGAGTTATTAGGCGTGGTTGGGTGTTGGTTGGGTACCACCTCTGGGCGGCAGGTACTGCTGCATTCTTTACAGATGACACATCTTCCGCTCGTTCTCTCCGCTTTTCTCTCTCTGCTTCTTCCTCTCTTTCTCTGTCTCTCATTCTCTTTCTTTCTCTCTCTGCAAATTCCTCTCTCTCTCTCTCTCTTTTTCGTTCGCTCATTCTTATTCTCTCCCTTTCTCTCTCTGCTTGTTCCTCTCTCTCTCTTTCTTTTTCTCTCTCTGCCAGTTCCTCTCTCTCTCTTTCTCTTTCTCTTTCTCTCTCTTTGTTCAACATGTCTACCATGGATAGACAATGTTATTAAATCAAGATTGAATGTACAAATAGTTGAGGATGAAGAAGAAGAAGAAGAGGAAGAGGATGAAGAAGAAGAAGAAGAGGAAAACGGAAGAGAAGTAAACAAAACTGAAATGACAGAAAAAGATAAGGAAAACAAAGAACAAGATAAAAGTATGGATGCAGAGATACTCATTGATACTACATATGAGGCAATAAAGCAGCATACTTACGAAGAAATAAATTACGATATGACAACACAAAAGAAAATCCCGAAGAGGCTCTACCCAGATCTACACAATGACGAGAAAGAGGAAAAAATAGACAAAAAAAGACAAAGTCTGCAACCTTTTGAAAAGAGGGAATTGCAGATTTGAAGAAAGATGTTACTACAAACATCCTAAGGTATGTCATATCTATGAAATATATGGTAAATGTGCATACCTTGATGGCTATGAGGATGATTGCAGAGATCTGCATCCAAAAATATGCAAAAACCTAAAAGAAGGAAAAGGATGTAAGTTCGACAAAAAATTTAAATATATGCACCCTGTAGCCATGAATCATAATCAAATACATAATAAATCAGGTAATAAAATCCAAAATAAGAAAGAAACAAATAAAGAGAGGAATAAAGAATATCAGGTAAAAGAAAAAACCAAGCCATCAACACGATATGCAGTGATGTCAGCAAAAAATTTCAAAGCCCTAAGCTCCAAGATACAACTCAAGAGATAATAACTGTATTTATTATGCAAGAGGATATTGCAGATACGGAGAAATTGCAGATTCAGACACAAAATGAATAATTATGAAGAGGGAAGATCAAATATTATGGAAAAGTTGGATTTATTTATGTCAGAATTTCTGGAAATGAAAAAAAGAACAACATACCAGAACAGGGAAGAGACATGGGAAAATCCTTATTATTACCCATATTAAATGAAGGAGAAAACGCAAACCATCATAGTGATGAATGCGCAGGGTTTAGTACGAGTAACTCAAAAAGAAAATAGAGTACTTAGAAGAACTAACCCAAATTGAAAAGAAAACAGATATAATGAATATAAGTGAAACCTGGTATTCCCAAGAGACTGGGAATGATGATAAAATTAAAGGGTTCCAAACTTATAGATCAGATAAAAAAAAATAGGAATCAAGGTGGAACTGCAATATATGGGAAAGACAAAAAACAAGGAAAAATATATGAGAAATATAGTAACTCAGACTGTGAACAAATAGCGGTAGAATTTGAATCTGAAAAAATTAATGAACATAGTATATATAGACCTCCTAATACTAAAGAGTTTGACTTAATAATAGAAAAATTGGATGATATATGTAGAAATCACAAGGAACTGGACTATTCTCCTATCGGATGACTTCATCTTTCCTTGTAGACTGGAAAGAATGAATAGGAGAATGTGGATGTACTTATACATATAAAAAAGAGAGTAATAGTAGTGCAGAAGATAAGAGACAATTCGAAAAGCTATTAGATATGCTACTAGCCCTTAAACGCCGGAGCGGTAAATAAAAAAAATGACTCCCGTATGCCGGAGGGGTTTGAGAGTGAGCGCATAAGCGGAAAAAATATTTTTTTCAAACAAAAAATCACAGCGCGCTTAGTTTTCAAGATTAAGAGTTCATTTTTGGCTCCTTTTTTTTTTCATTGCTTGAAGTTAGTATGCAACCATCAGAAATGAAAAAAAAAAAAAAAAAAAAAAAAATTATCATTATCATATATAAATAATGCGATATATGATAGCGCATAAACGAAATTCATATATAATTGTATTCAAATCGGGCTGTGCGAACCAAACGGTTGAAGGTAACAAGTTACTTTTTTTTTCGTTGTAATGTGCACTAATTGCAATCATTTTGATATATAAACACATTGTAAAACGATAAAAGCACACAGAGAAAAATATTATCACAAAATAATGCATGAATTCGTAACGCGCTTACGTAAACACATATTTTTTCAAAAAATTCACCATAAATCTAAATATTGTCCTAGAGACTTCCAATATGTTCAGAATGAAGACAAAATGATTGAATATTACTATACTGTAAGAATGTTAGCTACAAATGCAGTTTTTTCGACCATATCTGACGAGCTAAAGTTGACCGATTGTCGAATTTTATATATATATTTTTTTATTTTTTTATATGCAATTATTTCGGAAATAAGAAAAGCTACAACTTTCAAATATTTTTCGTTTTATTTCTACATGAACTTGCGCACATTTTCATATATAAAAACTCTATGAAATGCCTAATATGAAACGGAGCAAATATTCCGAGAATGGGACTTACGCATTTCGGAGATTTGTGGCGGAGAATCCGCGCGCGGAGGGAAGGAAAGTTTTTTTTTAAAAAATTCACCATAAATTTAAATATTGTGCTAGAGACTTCGAATTTGTTTCAAGATGAAGATAAATGACTGAATATTACTAGACTGTAAGAGTTTTTATCTTACAATTGCGTTTTTCGACCATTTCGGTAGAGTCAAATTTGACCGAACGTGGTTTTTTTTCTATTTATCGTGATTTATATGCAAATATTTCGAAAATGAGAATAGCTACAACCTTCAACTATTTATTGTTGTATTATACATGAAATTGCGCACATTTTTATATATAGTGTAACGGCTAATTCAAAATGGTGCAAACATTACCACAATCGCACGTATGATTTTTTCGGAAGAGTTACCGCGCGGACGTAAAGAAAATGTTATTTTTTCATACATTCACCATAAATCGAAATATGTGCTAGAGACTTCCAATTTGTTGCAAAATGAAGGTAAATGCTTGAATATTACTAGAATATAGGCGTTTTAGCTTACATTGCGTTTTTCGACCATTTCGGTAGAGTCAAAACTGACCGAAGGTTGAAAATTTGTCACTTATCATTTTTTATATGAAAATATTTCGAAATTGATAAAAGCTACAACCATGGGTTGTTTTAGTTGTATTGTGCATGGAATTGTGCAAATTTTCATATATAAAACTTTATGTAACGGCTAATTTAAAATGGTGCAAACATTACCACAATCGCATGTATGATTATTTTCGGAGAGTTTACCGCGCGGACGTAAGGAAAAAGTTTTTCATAAAATTCACCATAAATCGAAATATTGTGTAGAGACTTTCCAATTAGTTACAAAATTAGTTAAATGATTGAATATTACTAAAATATAAGAGTTTTAGCTTACAATTGCGTTCGACCATTTCGGTAGAGTCAAAGTTGACCAAAGGTTGAAAATTTGGCACTTACCGTTATTTATATGAAAATATCTTAAAACTGATAAAGCTACAATCATGAGTATTTTTTGTTGTATTCTACATAAAAATGCGCACATTTTCATATATAATAATCTATGTAACGGCTAATTTAAAATGTACAAAATTATGTCAAAGTGACGAAATAATTTCAGAGATGTGTCACAGATACTTTTTAGTGCGGCAAGAAAGAAATTCGCGCTTGCGCGCCCTGCGTAACGATTGTAAACAAAACAACACTTGATCCGTGAACTCCCAGCATCCCCAAGGGCGTGATTCAGAGTTTTCGGCTGGTAGGCCTAAAAGTATTTTCCGCGAATTTTTAAAAAAACTTTTTGTATGTCGACGTAAAATACGTCCAGTCGGCACCCGAGAGACAAAAAAATGTCGACGTAAAATACGTCCAGTCGGCGTTTAAGGGCTAGAATACAACATCAACAAATCAAATCACCTGCCAACAGAAAGGAAAATACTTTAGACCTAGTATTGTGAACGAGATGAATTATATTAAAGAAATTAAAGTTTATACTACGAGTATTTCAGACCATAATGTCATAGAATTAACAGTCCATTCCAAAGCAAGTGAAAACAGAGATAAGCAAGAAATGAAAAAGTGGGAAGGATATTGAAAATACAACTTCTACAGTAAAAATATAAAATGGTCAGAAATAAATGAAGAATTAAACAAAGATTGGGATAATATTTTCGTAAGTGATGACATGAGGGTAAATATGGAGATATTATATTAAATATTAGAGAAAATAGTGGATAAATATATACAGAAGAAGAAAAGTAAACATCAGTCATGCATACCAAGAGACAGAAGGATCTTGTTCCAGAAAATCAGAAAGTGGAAAAAAGGTCTTGCAAAATAAAAAAAATGCATGGAAAGTTATAGAACTAAAAAGTAAGATAGAAAATGCAGAACAAAAGATTATACAATCAAAAGAAAATGAAAAACGGAACTTTGAAGAAAAAACCCTAATAAATATCGAGCAAAATCCCAAACTATTATACTCATACGCGAAAAAGATGAATTAAAGAAGAATAGAAATAGGGGCCCTCTAAGAATTGAAGGAGATTAACGAATGAAAAAAAGGAAATTTGCAACATATTGGCAGAACGTATAGAGAGAATTCACCCTTAGAATAGATAATGAAGATAATGATAGAAGTAAGGGATGAAAATAGTGAATATCTAGCTGACATAGATATTAATGAAGCTGATATTGTGCAGGCTATTAATGAAATTAAAAATGGAGCTGCAGTAGGGCCTGATGGAGTTCCTTCTATTTTGTTAAAGAAAGTAGTTCATTCTATCGCAAAGCCACTTGGAATATTATTAAGACAAAGTGTAGATACAGGCACGATTTATGATGAGCACAATTAAGCATATATTACCCCTACATTCAAAAGTGGATCAAGACTAGAGGCAAGTAATTATAGGCCTGTGAATCTAACATCACATATTATGAAAGTGTATGAAAGGGTAATGAAGAAAAATATTATGAATCATTTAATAAAAAATAATCTGTTTAATATAGGACAACATGGTTTCGTACCCGGAAAAAGTACACAAACCCAACTGTTAGTCCACCGTGAAAACATATACAAAAATATGAAAAGCTGAAATGAAACAGATGTGGTTTATCTAGACTTTGCAAAAGCTTTTGACAAGGTACACCATAATATATTAGCGAAGAAATTAGAAAACATAATATAGTGGATAAAGTAGGAAGATGGTTAAAAGAATTTTTACACAACAGAAAACAGATAGTTATTGCAAAACGATGAGAAATCGGATGAAGCTAATGTAATTTCCTGTGTGCCACAAGGTACGGTGTTAGCTGCAATACTGTTTGTTATTATGATTGCAGACATAGACAGTAACGTTAAGGACTCGGTAGTGAGTAGTTTCGCTGATGACACAAGAATAAGTAGAGAAATTACTTGTGATGAAGATAAGAACGCACTACAAAGAGACCTTAACAAAGTATATGATTGGGCAGAGGTAAATAGGATGGTATTTAACTCTGATAAATTTGAATCAATAAATTATGGAGACAGAGAAGGAAAGCTATATTCATATAGGGGACCTAATAATGAGACAATCACAAATAAGGAAGCAATTAAAGACCTTGGTTTGATGATGAATAGGAACATGTTATGCAACGATCAAATAGCAATTCTATTGGCAAAATGTAAAGCAAAAATGGGAATGTTGTTACGGCACTTCAAAACAAGAAAAGCTGAACACATGATTATGCTTTATAAAACATATGTTCGTAGTCCACTTGAATATTGCAATATGATATGTTATCCACACTATCAAAAGGATATTGCACAAATAGAGAGTGTACAAAGGTCCTTTACAGCTAGAATAGAAGAAGTTAAGGACCTTGACTATGGGAAAGACTACAATCCTTAAAATTATATAGTCTAGAAAGGAGAAGAGAACGCTACATGATAATTCAGGCATGGAAACAGATAGAGGGAATAGCTAAGGAATATAACAGGAGTGAGCGTAGATGTGTTTAAGAATAAGCTCTACAAATATCTAAACTGCATCCCAGACCGTCCAAGATTGGAAGATGCAAAATATACCGGAAGATGTACTAGCAACTCTCTGGTAGATATTAGAGGTGCCTCACAACGAGGGACCTGAGGCAACCCGAACAAGATGTAAGGTCTGTAAGGTAAGGAAAGGTCTCTCTCTCTCTCTCTCTCTCTCTCTCTCTCTCTCTCTGAAAACTTTATCTGATGATCCCAGAAATGAACTATGAGACAAACAGATGAAAAAACTCCTCTGCTATATAACATCGAAATGTTGCAGAGTGAAATGGCCATAACAGCTCCTGACAGACAGCTCTCCCAGGCAACGAGGCACTTTTACGTCACATCTCACTGTCACTCTCCCAAAAGTATGATAAAAAAAAATATATACCCTGTATACTTCCCGTTCCAGTATCTTTTCTTCTTTCTTTCCAGGCGATTCCAGTAACTCTCCTTTGATTTGGGAGCTCCGTGGTCGCATTCGAATCTCCGTGTTTTACCGCATTCCTCCTGTGCTTTTAAACAAACAGCGAGGCAATCTAGTTCTTGCAATGTATTTTCTTTCCGCTTGGAGAATTGTTCTCACTGTTATTGTTGGTCTCTTGTTCCCCCCAACTAACCCCCGCCCCCCATCCCACAAGTATTATTTACCTTTCCACGGTGTTGAAAGTGTACTTATTTGTATGATGCGGGAGATTTAATTGTATCCAGAGAGCATTATTATTATTATTATTATTATTATTATTATTATTATTATTATTATTATTATTATTATTATTATATTTGAGGTTGACATCAGGGGGTCTGCCCTATGCTGATCTCCTATTGGCTGGTGGCGGTGAGTCTTCGTTTTATTGGTGTCTTGAGCCAAGTCTCAAACCACTTTCTCTGAGTCGATGGTTGCGATACTGCAGGTCCTGCAGCCGTCTAGACCTCCTGAGCGGCGCGGTAACGGTGATGGGCGTTGTGCGACGCTGCGCGAAGGCCCCTGATGCCTGTCGGTTGTGCCTGGTGGAGGCGCTTCTCATCCAGCAAATAAAACCTACACTGAATACGACGCAGGAAGAATTTCTCCTACCCACGAGTATAAGACCTGCCACCAACGATGACACCCCCAATCACGACAACTCCACGGAAGACAACGCCCCCAAACGAGGTACTCCTGCAGCCGATGGAAATCAAATTAGCCGTGACGTCCCACAGCGTAGCGCAATGCCCATCAACGTTACCACGCCACTCAGGAGGTCTTGACAGCTGCAGGATCTGTAGCATCGCAACCATCGACTCAGAGAAAGTGGTTTGAGACCTGGCTCAAGCCAGCAATGAAAACGAAGACTCACCACCACCAGCCAATAGAAGCTCAGCATGGGGCAGACCCCCTGCTGTCAACCCCAAATATAAGGAGTACGGACACCACACCAAGATCTTAGAAAGAGACACCATCTCGAGGAAAAGAGCCAGAGAGGAACGTGCTAAACACCCAGAGATTCAAAGTCCGAGTTCCTATGGTAAGAACCAAAGTGACAACATCAAGAGTCTAGGCATGGCAGAGACACTGCTGTAAGCTAGTTCCCAGACAACAAACCACAGGGCACATAACAATACCATTGGAAGAAGGGACACTGCAAATATTAAATACAAAAGCCTGCCAAGAGCAAAAGAAGACTGCACAAGAGAAGAGCTAAGAGCGGCAGCCTATGAATCAATCAGAAACACTGAGACCATAGGGGCACAAACATACTACACCAATGGCACTGTAGATCCTGAAGAATCAAACTACGGGAGCTGCATATATTCAAGAAACTTCACAGCCTGCTGGAGGACCTCCAACCAACCACCGCCTCCACTATGCAGACAGAGTTAACAGCAATAAGACAGGCACTGCTGTACTAACTGGAGAATGAAGAAGGCCCTGTAATCATCCACACCGACTCAAAGTTCTCAATGCAAACCTTGCAACAACAGAAAAATAAAGAAAACAAGGCACTGCTGGACTGGCAATTAAAACACTGCTGCACCAGCGACAGCAGGAAAGAGGAAGACCTGTCACCTTAAACTGGATACCCAGTCACATAGGAATTCCAGGCAACGAGAGGGCCGATGAGCTAGCCAAAAGTACAAAACACATTGACAGAGTGCAAATACATATACAACCTGCACTGCAACAAATCAAGAATGCAATGCAACCACTCTGCAAAGAAAAACTTGCTAAAGACCATCGTGAGTGGGTAGAAAAGAACTCATCGTCTGCCAAATGGTATAAGACATCGACCTGATCTAGTGCCTCCTCCCATAGACAGGCACACACCAAGAAAACTTGCTGTAATCATCCACAGACTCAGGCTAGGATATAAAGCCTGCTGGGAAATCGTGGCAAACAGTGTCAGACCATGTGAACACTGTCAAGAAGAAACACAGCAACCACTCCTTCACTACCTGCTGGAATGCAGAGAAACAGCACAGCTAAGAGGTGCAGCACAAATTGAATTACTTGCACAAGATGCTGAGCATGCAGCTGCCAGTGTCACAAAGACAATCATTGAAAACTTAGAAGAGCATGCCCAGATGCTCTACAACCTACCTCTACCAAGGTAAATAAACTAAAAATAACATCAATCACCCTCATCATATCCCATCACTGTAAGGCTCTATCCACATCATCCACTATAATTCTTTTAAACTTTACCTACCACTGAAATCCTCCCGCAGGGACCCAAGGGAGTAAAGGGTTGGACAACCCCACCTGCACAGCTTCTCTAATATTCGAAATCCCTACATTCTTTCAAACTTCTACTACAATATGACATGATGGCCCTCTCTTACTGACACCATCATCCTTCCCCTGTTCATTCCTATCTCTACAACTAAAAATATTTCCAATTTCATAAAACTAACCATGAACCTAATGAATCTTTTCAGATCACCTACGGGCTGAACAAAGGAAAGGCCCGTGCCAACAAGAAGTGTTGGCTTAATACAACAACAACAACACAACAAGATCAGTCCACCCTCAGCTTCCCAGCCGAGGATGTCTGGCAGCTCCAGACGAAAGCTCTTTCTTAGAAAAGAAGGAGAGGGAGAGAGAGAGAGAGAGAGAGAGAGAGATATAATATATACACCAATTTTGACTCTGTA
This sequence comes from Macrobrachium nipponense, assembly GCF_015104395.2. Lineage (NCBI taxonomy): Eukaryota > Metazoa > Arthropoda > Malacostraca > Decapoda > Palaemonidae > Macrobrachium > Macrobrachium nipponense. The sequence goes on along the minus strand of NC_061110.1, from coordinate 1,030,749 downwards.
ATTGATCATGACCTCCATAGGCGCTCTACTAGCCTGTTTAAGTAGCACGGAAAAAGCCGCTATTCGTAAAATAGAAAAGAATCTCTACAAGTGTAACGCTGCTGAAGGAGCCATTACTCTTAATAAAGTATATTATTATTATCATTATACTTATTCAAATAAACTTTTAAGGTATTGTTATCAATTCATTTATGCTCAGGAGTGCTTTCCTTATAGTTGTTCATGACTTCTGTAGTCATTTAAAATGTCATGTAATGGAAAAAATGGACATTTTATATATACAAATAAAATTAGCTAGTCATAAATCTTAAGGCGTATTTTTACACGCAAGTACCGAAGAAATTCCATTAAATAAGGAAGAAACATAACTCGAACCACCTTTTTCAGGCCTATTTAAGCTCTCCCACGGACCTTTTCTACCCCCCAAACAAGACAAGCAACAATAAAGTAGTTTTTAGGCTTACTCTCCGAGTAAGCTATAAAACAAGAACTCTATACGAATAGACGCTGATGTATACACTAAGTTCCAAAGAATACACTTGCACGAATTGCTCATTCGAAATGTAGATAGATAAATTAATATCAGTGTGACATACATATGTGATCATAAATATTAGAAAAATTGAGAAAAGTATGACTTGAGTGAATCTCGAAACGAGTGAAAGGTAACATAAGATTCTGAAAAGCTGTGCTATAAAAATTTTATGTATGTGACAGATTTTTGTAAGGGGTGAAATAGATTCATAATCTGTGCGGCATGAATGAGTAAAATATGCGTTAAAATAATCCGTGACCTACAATTGCTGTATTGAAACGTGCAATTTCCCAGTAAAATATATATAAAAATAATTCACGTATCCTAGAATTAGAATGCCTGTATCGAAGCGTCTACTTTCCCTGTAAAATATACGTTAAAATAATTCATGACCTAGAATTGCTGTATCCATGACCTAGAATTTCTGTACTGAAACGTGGAATTTCCCAGTGAATTATACTTCAAAATAATCCCTGTGACCTAGAATGACTGAATTGAAACGTGGAATTTTCCTATAGAATATACATTTAAGTCACACCTGTGACCTAAAATATTGAAATGTGAAATTTCCCAGTATTGTATACGTTTAAATCACCACTGTGACCTAGAATTTGTGAAATGAAACGTCGAACTTCCCAGTAAATATACTTCAAAATCATCCCAATGACCTAACATTTCTGTATTCAAACGTGGAATTTCCTATTAAAATATATACTTAAATCACACTGACTAAAATTTGTGAAATGAAACATGGAATTTCCCATTAAGATATACGTCAAAATCATCCATATGACCTAGAATTTCTGTATTTAACGTGGAATTCCCCAGTTAAATGTACTTCAAAATCATCCCTGTGACCTAAAACGTCAGTGCAGAAACGTATATTCTAAGTAAAATGTAAAATAAAATCATTCTAGTGACCTAGAATATCTGTATTGCAACTTGGGATATCCTAGGTGAAATGTAACGTCAAAATCATTCAGAATCCTGATATCTATAATCTGTAATATTCTGATTATCAATACAAAAGTTGGTGTTAATTTTTCCCACCCTTTTCATAATGTATGCCATGAATCTATAATGAAATGGAGGGCTGCTCCCCTAAACTGCCTGATGAAGTATTCACCGATTTTGCCCCGTAATATTTCAGCGATTTCCTCTTAACCAGCCCACGTGCCTTTTAGTACCCTCTTTCTTCCATTTTCATTTTTTACAATTGTCGGTGGACTCTCTCGCTCTCTCTCTCTCTCCCTCTCTCTCTCTCTCTCTCTCTCTCTCTCTCTCTCTCTCTCTCTCTCTCTCTCTCTCTTTGAAATCACAGGGACTTTTTACAGAAGGGGAAAAGGCATTTCATTTCGTGTAGAATGTAGGTGCATTTGACCATTAACGATGGTTGCAATAATAATAATAATAATAATAATAATAATAATAATAATAATAATAATAATAATTAATATACCACACATATGGCTAATAGAATGCCTGAAAATATATGGGGCAGAGGAAAACACCATCATCTCCTCAAAAACATACAATGCGCAACTGGAATACAATACTTACAAGCTCTGGAATAAGACTAGCAGAGGTTAATATTAGGAGAGGGATCTTCCAGGGCGACTCAGTGTCCCCACTATTCTTCGTAGTAGTCATGATTCCCATGACAAAAATACTGAAGAAGATGTATGCTGAGTACTAACTCAAAAAACGAGACAACAGAATTAACCATCTTATGTTCATGGACGACATCAAGCTGTATGGTAAGAGCATCAAGGAAATAGATAATTCTAATCCAGACTGTAAGGATTGTATCTGGGGACATCAGGATGGAGTTTGGAATAGAAAAATGTGCCTTAGTCAACATATAAAAGGGCAAAGTAACAGGGACTGAAGACATCAAGCTACCAGATAGGAACAACATCAAACACATAGATGAGACTGGATACAAATACCTGGGAATAATGGAAGGAGGGGATATAAAACATCATGAGATGAAGGACACGATCAGGAAAGAATATATGCAGAGACTAAAGTCGATACTCAATTCAAAACTCAACGCCGGAAATATGATAAAAGCCATAAACACATGGGCAGTGCCAGTAATCAGATACAGCGCAGGAATAGTGGAATGGACGAAGGCAGAACTCCGCAGCATAGACCAGAAAACTAGGAAACATATGACAATACACAAAGCACTACACCCAAGAGCAAATGCGGACAGACTATACATAACACGAAAGGCAGGAGGGAGAGGACTACTAAGCATAGAGGACTGCGTCAACATCGAGAACAGAACACTGGGGCAATATCTGAAGACCAGTGAAGACGAGTGGCTCAAGAGTGCATGGGAAGAAGGACTGATAAAAGTAGACGAAGACCCAGATATATACAGAGACAGGAGAAAGACAAACAGAACAGAGGACTGGCACAACAAACCAATGCACGGACAATACATGAGACAGACCTAAAAGAACTAGCCAGCTATGACACAGGTGCAAGATGGCTACGACGGGAATAAAATCCAAGAAGGAAACTGAAGGCAATGGCTAACATCTCAGCCCAAAAGATCCAGGCCCTAAAAACCAGATATGTTCCAGGTAACGATAGATGGAAATAACATTTTGTCCATATTTGTATAATTGCTACGAAAAATAAAATGAAACCATAAACCGCATAGCCAAGCGAATGTCCGGCACTTGAACAAGGAGTCCAGTACAAAAAAAGAGACTTGATTCAGTGGAAAAAGCCCTCCACTCCGAGCCTGGGCGAAAAGAAACATCACTACTTTGCAAGTAATAAGGTGGTACGGATCACCATCTGAATGGAGTGATATAAAACGATCAGGCAAAGATCCTCTGTGACTATGGTATCATAAACAGATAGGGTGATACGTGCAAAATAGACCGTACGTGACGTTGATTTTAAAAAATCAAAGAAGAAAGTATCACTCATTGATGTACGCAATACCATGGGATCCCAACCAGAGTTTGAAGAGAAAGAGGAGAGAAAAAATGGATAAGTTCAATCAATCTGGCAAAATATAAATTAAGAATGGATATTGGTATTGCCAGTGGAAATTGGTAGCCAAAATCATAGGAACCTCTAGGCCACGATCCCAGATCCCTGAAAGGGAATCTAAAAAGCTAAAACTAGAGGCTGAAGTAGCTTCCAGGACTCATGGCCAGAAGAGTGTAATACTAGAACGGCGCACATCGTTAAAAAGTGCATGGACCTCCTAATGGAGACAGGATGCAACCCGAGAACCCACACTATAAATAACCCACCCAAGTCCGAACTTGGAAGGACGTGGATAGAAGCAAAAAAAAAAAATAAATAATAAATAATAATAGATCGAACTAAATAAATTAATAAAAATAAATAATAATTAACATATTGTCTCATCAGTAATTTAACTTTACCACATTACGTAAGGAAACTATATTTATGAAGATAATAATTTTAAATATTATCAACAACGTAAATCACGACTTTTACGTCCCTCAAAACAAGAAAATGCTAAATACTCTTTTTTTTCTAAATTTTGTTTTCTCCTCTCTCTCTCTCTCTTCTTCCCGTCTCCTCGTCTCGTCTTCCTCTCTTCCCTCCTCTCTGCGTACTCTCTTCTCTCTCTCTCTCTCTTCCTTTTTCAGACTCCGAAAAGGCTATTATGATATCTTTGAGTCACTCTATACGCTTATGATATTTCTATCAACTTATTTTGTTTGTTTTACTTTTACACCTCTTACTGGTCTAAACATTCTGAGGATAGGAAATGTATTGTCGAAGATTGGGTAATATCTAGTAATACAAAAATGGTGGATTCATTGCATTGCAATGTCCTCATTAATTGCGTTTATCAATAAACCAAGAGAAAAATAAAATTTCAGAGTGGCAATGAGAAACGTTTCAGTACAAAAAAGAATTAATGATTGTTTCTTTTCAATTAGTAAGAGTTAAGTATGCTCTTTTTAAATAAACATTCATTTATATGTTAATATTTGCATCATATAACTTACAAATTAATTCTTCATTTTGATGAAATGTAAATTAATAAAATTAAATAAATGTATTCAACTAACGAGAAAAACAATCAAGGAAAAAATCAAAACAATCGGAGCTTTTTCGTACGGTGTATAATGCTGGTATGACCCGTTGGCCGACAAAACTTCCAGCCCATGGCCTGGTGATGGCTTTTCCGATCTTGTTCCCAAAGAAAGGGGCAATACGTGGCTAAATTTAAACCTTGATTAAAATAAAAAAGACTAATGAAGGCTAGAGGGCCTTGCAATTTTGGTATGTTTGATGGACAAGAAGGGTAAGATGATCAGGTCAGTTCTAATTTGCTACTCTTTAAGCCTCAGTAAGGTTTTTAGATAGGAGTTAAACAGTTATAAATTAGTTTTTGTTTTAGATCTGGGAGCCAGACAAAATAAAATTGGTTTTTAGATCTGAGGACGGAACAGAATAAAATAGTTTTTTTAGTTTTTTTTATATTGAAGGACGGACAAGAATAAACAATAGTTTTCGTTTAGATCTGGAGGGAAGACAGAATAAAGTAGTTTATTTTGTTCAGATCATAGGCGGAACAAGCAATAAACAAGTAGTTTTTTTGTCCAATCTGAGGACGGACAGAAACAAAGTGCGGACCAGAAGAAAGTGTGGACGAACAGATAAAACCATCTCAGTAGTTGTTTTATTGTTTAAGAAAATAAACGAAAAATAAAAAAACAAAAATACAATAAGAATTGGCAAAATTTATTCGGTGTGGAAAGGCAATACAATAACATGAAACTTGCATAACCGAGAATTTTATTCACATATCCCGAAAGAGTTTTTTCGAACAAAATATGTTCGCAACGGGAGAAGGCAGGAGATTGCGCAAACAACGAAAGAAAAAGTAGTTTGAAGGTTTGAATGGGGAATAAGAAAAAGGGAACTCGACTTTCTGGAACAACAGTTCCGCAAAATATTTATTTAACTTATTTTTAGTTTTAGCTTTTATTTTTTTTTGGGGTTTTATGAACTTGATTTATTATTTTACCTTTTTTTTATTTTTTATTTCTGTTGTTTGTGTTTATTTTTTGGTTTGTTGATTCCAACTATCTATCTATTTATTTCTATATGTACGTATATATATTATATCTATATATATATATATATATATAATATATTATCTATATATATATAATAGATATATTGATATTATGGTTGATATTTACACTATATATATATATATATTAATATAGTAGATCTATAATATATATATATTATATAATATATATATATCTATAATATATATATCTAGTTATTTATTAATTTTATTTGC
>NC_061110.1:1014891-1019891 GCF_015104395.2 Macrobrachium nipponense | reverse complement strand
TAATATATAATATATATTAATATATATATATGTGTGTTAATAATATAAGATATATTATATAGTAATATTATATATATATATTATATATATTATATAATATCTATATAGTATTATATAATAACTATTGGAATTATAATATTTCTTGCAAATTAATGTTTATCCGGACCAGTAGCCATATATATGCAATTCCTCGAATAGGAGATTTTTTGTATTAATTTTTAAGGAAAAATAATCTCGACCATAAATTTGTATTTTCAATTCAGTTTTTTAGACTAAGATTAATTTTTTCTATTTTATGACCGTTTGCTTCTTCAAACATCAGGAAAATATTCCGTTTGCCAACTGAAAAAAAACGAAAAGTTCATAATATACCTAAATTCCTAGAATAGGAAAATCGTATAAAATCCTGTATTTGGTATTGTGAAACGTTAAAAAGAAATATTCCAGTCTAGATTTGGTTTTAACAAGTTTTACTTTTAGACTACAGCTAATAAAAATTAATTCTTTTAGTTTTTGAAACCGTTTGTTTCTCAAAGAGCTGGACGAGTGATTGCCACGCCAAAAATAAAACATTGCTAATACAGGCCATTTTTTATTTAAATGAAAAAAAATCCTCAATTGCTTTTTGTTTGTTATTATATCCTTTAAACGACGATTAATCTTTATTTTAAAAATGATATTCTTCAAAAACAGATTAGCAGAGTGATTTCAAAGCTAAAGAAAAGAAACCTCATGAACGAGCAATTTGTACTTTTTTGATTTTTGAAATAAAAAAAGTCCTTTACTTAATTTGTAGTTCCCGTGATCCCATCCTACGTTTTGTCACTTAAACATAAAAAAAGAAAAGACGAAATATTTTCTTCAGTTTATTTAAGTTTCCCATGGATGCAACCGTACCAACTTTTTGGGGGCAATAAAAATAAAAACTATTAAATTTTTCCATCAATTACTATTCTTTCCAATGGATCCATCCTACAGATTTTGCACTTAAAAAAAAAAGGGGGGGGGAAAAAGACAAATATTTTCTTCCGCTGATTTTTAGTTTCCCATTGTCCAAACCTGCCCCACTTTTGCACTTTAATAAAAAAGACAAAGAAAGTTTTTCCTTCAATTACTTTAGTTTTCCATGATTCCATCCTGACACTTTTTTTTGCACTTAAATAAGAACTGAACCCAATAGTTTCCATCAATTACTTTATTTCGTTCCCGTGTCCCATCCTCTCACGTTTTATTTTTTTTTCATTCACTGCGATTTCAACAACAAGTAGAACTGTTTAAAACCCATGTAAATGGGATTGTCCAGGTCCACAGGGGAGGCATTAGCAATTAAAAAAGCAATAAAACCGCAGTTGAGGTAAACGCGATTTGTGCCGCCAATTAAAGAGATGCAATTTCGGTACCATCAGCATAAAACAGTTTTGGGTGAACAGCCCAATTAAGCTCCAAACAGCCCCTTGTCCGTACCACTCGTTTAGAGGCAGTTAAACGCGGCTGGAATGGGCCAGGTGCCTGGGCAGTTTTAAGTAAGGTGTTTTTTTATCATGTTAATTCCTTTGAGTTTATGAAAGGAAGGTTCAATCTCTGTAACTTCATCGGCGCTACAATAGATTAAGCAGGATGGTGACCATGATTACTATTTCTTAACAATAACTATACTGTTGTGTTTATGTGTGTCCCGTCCCGTCTGTCATTTAATAATCACGCCAAACGGCCGGTTCCCGATAGGCATGAAACTTGGCAGGGTTTATTAGGGATGGGGACCCCTAATGCATAAGCCTGCTTCCATAAAAAATATTAAATTGGAGCAATTGACTTTCAAACCGCTTTATAAGTTCCCTGCTTCCGCTTTATTTAATTTAATTTTTCTTATTTTTACGATAAATATCTAAACGCTGAAAGACAAATTCTCATGAAAGCAAAGCTTTTCGATGAACCAGGAAAGGTGGCAAACCGTAAGAAAACTGTGGATACGAATATCACTCTCGCTGGCTTGTAAAAGGGTTATATATGAAGGCATTGTATATCCGTAAAAAACTACTAAATAAGCGGTTTATGGGTAAGTTACTTAAATATACACGGTTAAATAGTAAAAAAAGAAAAAAAAGTTAACGGAAATATAGCTTATTTTGTTTTTTTCCTATTGGGTTGACAAAAAATTGATTCCGTTGCTAAAGACTGGCATTCCTTCTCTCTCTCTCTCATCTCTCACAACCACACACAACACACACACACACACAGACACACACCAATACTGCACCCACACAAACCACCACCACACACAGAAAAGACAAGAACTCAAATACAGTTACATTGATCTGTTTGGTCTCTACTATGAAAATGCTTCCCCTATAAAAACTTGTACCATAAAACGATATATATTTTTGTATAATTCTTAATTTTTTATTTTTTGTTTCAGAAGTTCTTGTTTTTTCCTTAAATTAAAATTGTATAATAGTTTTTTTATTTCATACACCCTTAATTACTTTGAATAACATTTTCGATCGCAAACAAATTTACCGGATTTTTCGAGGTCTCTTCTGCGTTTCAGTTCTCCAGAACAGCAACTCCTGACCTAGAGGCGCAATATAATTAGGCTCCTCCGCCTCCCAGATCTTTTCTCCTGAATACCCTAAAGTTCCACCCCCCCTGGGTGGACGTTTCCTCTCATCGACATTTTTCAGATCCTTTCACTTCATGCCTATACTCACGTTTCCTCTTCGGGGGATGAGAGGAAGGCTCCAACATCAACACACATTATCGAAAACAATTTTAAGCGGCCTCTCCTCAATGATGGCAATCGCCTCATTGTCTTCATAGTTAACTTTATTTGTTTTATTTTTTGGTCGATGTCATTGAAAATTCTTTATAACGGAAGAATTTTTCAGCTTTTACGCTTAGTTTTTACTTTTTCAACGAAAAAACGCTATAAAAATCTGCAAGGGCAAGGAACTAATATAGCAAAACTATATATAAACAATGAATTAGATGGAAATATACTGATCAGGTAATTACTTAAAAAAAACTCCAAATGGTGTATCGGTAAGGAAATTAAAGGTAAACAGGTAGTAAGTGTGAATAATTCAATAAGTTATTAACAAATAAAAACTGAGATAAAATATTATCAAAACTATGTATTCCAGTTTCTCTCTTCTGATTTATCAACCTACAAACCCTATCACAAAAATAAAGCAAAATTGAAAAATAATTGGTATTCTTTAATTAGCCATCTTTCATCAGTGCTTTTAGAAACACTATCACAATAAAGAAATAAAAAAATATACATGTATATATTTTTTGGCACTTTCATCACAAAATGTTATTTGTTAGGAAGATAAACATTTCTTTTAAAAAAAATCTACCATTTTGTCAGTACTTGTAGAAACACAATAAAAAAATAAAAAAAATATTCATATATATTTTTTGGCACTTTTATCACAAAATGTTCATTTTTAGGTAGATAAACATTTCTTAAAAGAAAAAATATACCATTTTGTCAGTGTTTTTAGAAATCACTATCACAATAGAGAAATGAAAAAAATATACATGTATATATTTTTTGGCACTTTCATCAAAAAATTTTATTTGTTAGGTAGATAAAACATTTCTGAAAGGTAAAAATCTACAGTTTTGTCAGTGCTTTTAGAAAAAGGGTAATATTTGCTGTCATCTACCGGAGCAAGGGACCTCGTCAACCGTGCCTACATGTTTTTCGTGCTGAGGGAAAAAGGTTGAAAGATGGAGCTTGTGAGGTCTATTGGGTTTAAATGAAGAAGTGGAGATTTTAGGTGTGTTTTTCATGACTTTAAAACAACTTTTTTTTAAATGTTTACATAATTATGAGTTATTATTTTTTGTAATTACTATTTTCTACATTATTCATTCATTTGCCTTATTTTTCATATAATTTTTTTACAAATTATACTCTTCTGTATTTCATTTCAGCCCTTCCTCCCCTTTTTGCTTCTTTCCTCTTATGTGGATATGTGAAGCCATCCATTACCTAGACTTGGTTAAAAAGTCTGCTTTTTGTATTAAAGAATTAATATGATTAAAAACTAACACCATAAAAGCTTTACGACTTAAAAAAAAATCATAAAGATTCGATATATACCTTGAATTAGTATAAGTGTTGTGTGTAAGTGTCTCAGAGAGAGAAAAGAGAATGAGAGAGGTGCAGAAGTTTGATCACCCATTGCAATTGCAAACAAGTTTTATTTCCTGAATGACTTTCCCATGTGGAATACATATACTAGACCTTTATGTTAGTTATATATAAAGACCTAGTTTCTGCATGGGAAAACTTATGCCGATATAGGACTTCGATTATTTGAAGATGGAAGTCCTGTATTCAGCAATGGAGGTCATGAAATGGGCGAAACTTCGCTATCTCAATAACACTTTGGCGTAGGATGTACTATTATCTATCCAAAAGCAACCAATATCAATTATTAATCTTACAAACAATGATGAAAGTATTTGTTAATGTTGATTATTAGTAGTCTTTATCTTTACTGGGTGGAGTTAATTAATATGTTGAAGTGCGAAGTTGAATGTTATTTTATTAAATCTAATTCTGAAGGATTAGCATTTAGCCAGTTATTCAATGAACGCAATTTAAATCGTGAATCCGTGCCTGTCAAAATGCGCCTAGTTGTTCATATGCACAGAATAGTTGTATTTGTTTGCTAGACTTGAATATGCTTTTATCAGGAATTCTGCCTTCCCCTTTTTATCACGCATTTTGCGATATGTATCGTAGCAAAAAATATGTTCATTTAAGTTTCTAACGCATACCTAAAATGCTTGAAGATACAGTTAACACCAATCATTCCTTGAAATTGGACTTTCTGGCAAATCTATAATCTCTAATGAGCAACAGGTGGTAAATCTTGGGTTGCCACGAATAAATTCACAGATTGTGTTTGATATGGTGAAGGTGGTCCAGTACCGGTTCAGTTCCTGGTTCAGAATGTACAGTTTCTTTTTCTTAGTTTGCATTA
>NC_061110.1:977598-1010098 GCF_015104395.2 Macrobrachium nipponense | reverse complement strand
TCAAAAATAAAGATATAAACTATAATTCATTTGACTTTAATTTCTTTTTCATTTCCGTTAGTTTTGCGTGAAAAGACATTGACTTTTATCAACGAACTCCTCTGCACTTCGTAGTACACACCCATTCCCACCTCTCTCTTCTCTCTCTCTCTCTCTCTCTCTCTCTCTCTCTCTCTCTCTGGATAATATTTTAAAAAGTTACCATTCTCATTGGTGTTGTGTGCATAACTCAACTGATTTCTGGAAGGAAAACCCTCAGCTTGAAAGTTCAGCTACATCTTATCTAAGTACGAAAGCAAACTCGTTGAACTAACAGTAAGTTTAGTTCCCGATGAGAATAATACTGCCACGAGTGCTGGCTAGGATGTGCCAACTCAATGATGGGATACGAATAATTGCTCAAGAAGTTCTTCTCAGTCCTGTTTTTCTCGAGAGACTTTCAGGTTTCGAGTGTTCAGGGACTTGGGACTTGTTTAAGATTCAGTGATAAATCGATGAATTTCTCCAGATTGTTTCAGAGTGTTCTAGACATTCTTCCTTCTTCATTTGTGAACGAAGATGTTTTTATATTCAGTTTCTTTTCTTACTTTCCTCGTGGTTAATGACCGTCCTTTATTTTTAATAATAAAACAGAAAGATAATTTCTTCGTATTATTTGTATTTAAAGGAAAGTCTACTGATTAAAAACTCTCTCTCTCTCTCTCCCTCTCTCTCTCTCTTCTCTCTCTCTCTCTCTCCTGAAAGAAAGTGTTTCTCCTTCACTGCAACTCTGATTAGACAGATGCAGACAATCCCTCCTAGGCGTTCTCTTAATATTTCGTATCTCTCTCTCATACATATATATATATATGATATATATGATATATATATATATATATATATATATATATATATATATATATATAATATATATATATATATATATATATATTAAAGAAGAAAGTAAATGTTTTGGTGAATTGTGGTGTGTCAGCTTTCTTGGCTTGGAAACAGAAAGAACCTAGTGATAACCTTCCTCGAAGAAGGAATTGTTGAGTGCGGATTTGTGAGGTCGAGACCTCTACAGCCAGTTGCTATTGTGCTCTAAGGTGTGGCTGATGATTATGTGCATTTGTGTGTGTAATGATGGGTGCAATCTCCCGATACTTAGTGAGAAAGTCACACACTCTGGAGGCAAGGCAAAAGGCGGTTCAGAGGACACCAGGTGTTGGTAGAAACCCATTGAAGAGGTATGGCACATTTAAAAAAGACTTAGGAACAGTTGCCTTTGAAAAGAGAGAGTGTGAAAAGTATACATTTATTTAACATTAATTAATTGTGTGGTGGGAAATAAAATGGATATGTCTCTTTGTTTCAGATGGGTCCCATGTCATTATTATAGAGACGGGATTCTCCAAAGACTTGACTATCGAAATGTAATGGTTGACAATTTGAGAGTTTGGGGTGATTACTTAGACTAATTCAGGAGAGTAGAATGATAATTTACAGTTCTTTTTGTGGGTCAGACTTAGTTCTTCACATGACCTTTTTTAGTCACTTTGTTCCATTTTATGTTCATCTAGTTTGGGAAATAAATAGCATATTTTTGTATTTACGTGAATTCATTAGCCTAGTTTGATATTGCTTGCAGAGAGAGGCAGCGCCAGCTACTGAAAGGTAAGAGTTGCCACTTGGGTAGTTTTGATAGGGGTTATATATGCATATATATATGCATGCACACACAAACACACACACAAACACAATATGAGGAAATAAGAATCAGATTTCGGATTGAAGACAGACTCTACCGAGCACAAACCCATTATTATGAAACTGAGCAGGTGTAGATATATACAGTTTACGTCATCAAAGCAAGTCGCGTTGCAATAGCATTTCGTAAGGATAAACACTCTTATATAAATTTCCGATTCCAATTTCCATTCCCAGTTCCAATTTCCGAATTATTCCCGAAATTTCGTACTGGGAAAACTCGTCGCTGAAGTTTTAATGCCAGGTATTGTATGCCAAACAATGGCATCGAGTAATGCATAAAAGGACTGAGAATCATTGGAAAGTTATTTCACCTTCGAGTTGGATGTGTTAGTGGAAACGTGGATCCCATTTGTTAAAGAAATTATTATTATTCCTGCTATTGATAATAATAATAATAATAATAATAATAATAATAATAATAATAATAATAATAATAATAATAATAATAATAATAGTGAAGAAATCCTTATTAATGTCAGTGTAAAATTGTATTAAAATAGCACACACTCACACACACTCTAATATATATATATATATATAATATATATATATATATATATATATATATATATATATATTATATATATATATATATATATATTTATAAATTTGCATTAGCTTACCCAGATCCTGCATGACATCATGCGATTGTAAGTGGTTTTTAGGAAATATAATAATAATAATAATAATAATAAAAATAATAATAATAATAATAATAATAATAATAATAATAATAATAATAATAATAATAATAATAATAATAATATTAATAACAGACGACCTACTCCGATGATAATGGACAAATATTTTCCAGAGATAATGGCATGCTTCGACAAAACTATTTATCAATCAAAACCAAAGTGGTTTTTCTTAATGATTTGCGTTTTACCGCGCGACAGTGTAAATAAATGTTCTGGGTATTAAACTCCTGACAAAATACAGCATCACTCTATTCAAATGATGAAGCTGTGAAGATAAAGCTGTTTACTAATTTCAAATAGAAAATATTTTGATAATCATAGCAGGATAATACTTGACATGTTTAGTGAAAGATTTTGTGTTTAATAATTTTTTGCACATGGGTAAACATTTTTGGTTCTGATTTAAGAATATGGAACTTACTATGCTAAAAACTTCTGAAATGTAGAAAATGGACAAGAAAACACTTGGACAAGAAAAGGATAAATGATTTTTAACCCAGTATAATAAATATACTTAAAATTTGTTTGAGAGAATATCAATGAACAAAATCAAAGGGTAAAGTACGGATCACTTAATGTAGCTAAACAGTTTTTAACAAGACCTATTTTCAATTCAGAAATCTGTCTCAGTTTTATTGAAAAAAACTTACCACCCATGTATTAACGATTCCCTGTTTTACTGACAAATCTACTTGCAATTCAGTGAATGTGGCTACAGTTTTTCTGAAAACACCTACCAACCATTTATAAATGATTCCCTGTTTTATTGACAAAAACTACTTGCAATTCAGTGAATGTGTCTCAGTCTTTTATGTGTCTGTGTCCTGTTGACAAAAACTACCTACCACTCAGTAATAAGTCTCAGTTTCTTAAGAAAACTCCTTATCATTCAGTAGTATAACTTAATTTCTTTTAAATACATTCCTCATTAATTTTATTGACAAAAATGACTACCAACCATTCAGTAATGAGTTTCATTTTTGTTGACAAAAACAACATACCATTCAGTAATGTGTCTCAGTTTCTTTCCAAGCAACTCCCTGCCATATGTGTCAGTTTAATTGACCAAAATTTTCTATCATTCAGTAATGTGCCTCAATTATTTTCTTCTTTTACAAGAATCTTCTTACAATTCAGTAAAAGTCTCAGTTTTGTTAAAAAAAAAAAAAAAAAAAAAAAATGAAAAACCAAAAAAAAAAAAAAACAAAAAAAAAAAAAAAAAAAAAAAAAAAAAAAAAAAAAAAAAAAAAAAAAAAAAAAAAAAACTACCATTCAGCAACGTGTATCAGTTTTATTGACAAAAACATCCTAACCATTCAGTAATGTGTCTCAGTCCCCATGGAAAACAACTCTTAACCCTTCAGTGTATCTCAGTTTTAATGACTGTTCTCAAAGGCGAGTGAGAGACATCACAAAAATAAACATTTAATTTGCTCCCTACTAATGCCAATGTGTCCCCATTTACTGGAAGCTGCAGATCCCTTTCCATTTCATTATCTTTAAATCCAGTTGTTTATTTTCCCTTTCTATCCAATTCCTTCCTCATCAACTTCAACTCACCCCTCCCCCTCCCCCCCTCGACATCTCTAATCAGTTTCCCTTAGGTCTCTGAAACTGATTGAGATTTAGACGAAGGTGAACTGAGTTGGAAAATGACTCGTTAGTGTTTTGGAACCTAACATTCGACCCGCTTTTATTTGACAAACACCCAAACATTCTCTGGGCCCAAAATAAGTAGACACGGTAAATATTTAGCGTGATTTCTCGTGGAAGATTCATCAACTAATCTATAAGATTTACTTGTATCTCCTTCAAATCCAATCACTAAATATCTTCGCAAATAATTACAATTTGTTTTTTCCCTGTACATTTCTGTTGCGATCACGAAGTCTTTTCCGAATGTTTCTTTAATGAATTCAGAATGAACGACATGAAAAGTTTCATTTTTCCACTGATGTATATTTTAAAACACTTACACGTCATTATTTCTCTATTTGTGTAATGAATTACATTTGGATATCATAGATTCATGACCCATTATCTATTTAATATTCTAAGTTATGACACAGAAAATTGATACAGGGAGTTCTTGTTCAAAATGGTACTCTAAAGCTGATGTTTCGTTCGCCTCAGAGGGCAAAGTGAATTAACATCAATTTTTTCCAGTCAATTAACAGTGAATTACTTCCACTACCGAGAGTATTTTCCAATATATTTTGGATAAGTATTATTTATAAAAAAAATTCCCTAGGGTTGGAGCAAACAATTATTGTTTCCAATTGGGAAACCTCGTGAAATATTTAATTCACCCAATTCCTGACTTTACAAGCCAATTTTATCATTGTTCTATTTGTTTAAAGCGTTGAACGTAACATCCACCTGATTTTTTAGTGCTCAGAATATGTCTCTTTCTAAGGGGATAATATGGCTGATTTTCAAGATAGGTGTGTAACAGACATTAAAGTTTTACCATAGATTGTTAGATAGATTGATAGGTAGATAGGTAGATAGATAGATGGATAGATAGATAGATAGATAGATAGATAGAGAGATATATAGATAGATAGACAGATAGATAGACAGATAAATAGATACTAGATATATAGTTAGGTAGAATGAGAGAGAGAGAGAGAGAGAGAGAGAGAGAGAGAGAGAGAGTAACGTAAAAGTAAAAAGGGAACACAATTGAAATAAATATTGATGAATATATCAGCCAGAAATGGCTATACGGTCCATCAGGTCTGTTTGGGGAAATATTTCATTCCCATTACAGATTCATGGAATGCATTATCGACTGAAAATCAACAAAAGTCGTTGCTTTTTTTATTTTTTTTATTTTTTATTTCCTGTAGAAAATATTGAAGTTTAGGTACTTAGGGGTTTGTCTGTGTATCCCTCTCTGTATATTATTGATTTATATATATATATATATATATATATATATATATATATATATATATATATATATATATATATATATACATATATATATATATATATGTGTGTATATATATATATATATATATATATATATATATATATATATATATATATATATATATATATATATATATATATATAGATATATATATATATATATATATATATATATATATATATATATATATATAGATATATATATATATATATATATATATATATATATATATATATATATATATAGTATATATATATATATATATATATATATATAATCTAATATGATACGAAACTACAATGGTTCAGGGAGAGAGAGAGAGAGAGAGAGAGAGTAGGTTAATTCAAGGAAAACTTCAAAATGAATAGTTTAGAAAATCTAATATGAGGAATGTAAAATGGTTCAGAGAGACCTTAGAGTTCGTTCGGGTTGCCCCAGGTCCCTCAGTGTGAGGCACCTCTAATGTCTACCAGAGAGTTGCTAGTACATCTTCCGGTATAAATTTTGCACTCTCCAATCTTGGATGGTCTGGGATGCAGTTTAGATATTTGTCGAGCTTATTCTTAAAACACATCTACGCTCATTCCTGATATATTCCTCAGATGAGCTGGCAACGCATTGAATAGACGCTGCATTATCGATGCTGGTGCGTAGTGGATTAATGTCCTGTGTGCTTTCCTTATTTTTCCTGGTATAGTTTTGGGCACTTTTAATCTACCTCTGCTTGCTCTTTCTGATATTTTTAGTTCCATGATATTTTCTGCTATTCCTTCTATCTGTTTCCATGTCTGAATTATCATGTAGCGTTCTCTTCTCCTTTCTAGACTATATAATTTTAAGGATTGTGACTCGTTTTCCCAGTAGTCAAGGTCTTTAACTTCTTCTATTCTAGCTGTAAAGGACCTTTGTACACTCTCTATTTGTGTGCAATATCCTTTTGATAGTGTGGGTACCATATCTATTGCAATATTCAAGTGGACTACGACATATGTTTTTTAAAGCATAATCATGTGTTCAGCTTTTCTTGTTTTGAAGTGCCGTAACAACATTCCCATTTTTGCTTTACATTTTGCCAACAGAATTGCTATTTGATCATTGCATAACATGTTCCTATTCATCATCACACCAAGGTCTTTAACTGCTTCCTTATTTGTGATTGTCTCATTATTAGGTCCCCTATATGCATATAGCTTTCTTTCTCTGTCTCCATAATTTATTGATTCAAATTTATCAGAGTTAAATACCATCCTATTTACCTCTGCCCAATCATATACTTTGTTAAGGTCTCTTTGTAGCGTTCCTATCTCATCACAAGTAATTTCTCTACTTATTCTTGTGTCATCTGCGAAACTACTCACTACGAATCCTTAACATTACTGTCTATGTCTTCAATCATAATAACAAACAGTATTGCAGCTAACACCGTACCTTGTGGCACACCGGATATTACCTTGGCTTCATCCGATTTCTCGTCGTTTGCAATAACTATCTGTTTTCTGTTGTGTAAAAATTCTTTTATCCACGATATTGTGTTTTCTAATTTTCTTCGCTAATATATTATGGTCTACTTTGTCAAAAGCTTTTGCAAAGTCTAGATAAACCACATCTGTTTCATTTCCGCTTTTCATATTTTTGAATATGTTCTCACGGTGGACTAACAGTTGGGTTTGTGTACTTTTTCCGGGTACGAAACCATGTTGTCCTTTATTAAACAAATTATTTTTCATTAAATGTTTCATAAATATTTTTCTTCATTACCCTTTCATACACTTTCATAATATGATGTTAGACTCACAGGCCTATAATTACTTGCCTCTAGTCTTGATCCACTTTTGAAAGTAGGGGTAATATATGCTAATTTGTGCTCATCATAAATCTTGCCTGTATGCTACACTTTGTCTTAATAATATTTGCAAGTGGCTTTGCGATGGAATGAACTACTTTCTTTAACAAAAATAAAAAATAGCAGGCACTCCATCGGGCCCCTGCAGCAGCTCCATTTTTATATCATTAATAGCCTGCACAATATCAGCTTCATTAATATCTATGTCAGCTAAATATTCACTATTTTCATCCCTTACTTCTGTATCATTATCTTCATTATCTATTCTAGGGGTGAATTCTCTCTTATATCGCACTGCCAATATGTTGCAAATTTCCTTTTTTTCATTCGTTAATCTCCCTTCAATTCTTAGAGGGCCTATTTCTATTCTTCTTTTATTCATCTTCTTCGCATATGAGTATAATAGTTTGGGGTTTTGCTTGATATTTATAGGGTTTTTTCTTCCAAGTCCCGTTTTTCATTTTCTTTTGATTGTATAAATCTTTTGTTCTGCATTTTCTATCTTACTTTTTAGTTCTATAACTTTCCATGCATTTTTTTCTTTTGCAAGACCTTTTTTCCACTTTCTGATTTTTCTGGAACAAGATCCTTCTGTCTCTTGGTATGCATGACTGATGTTTACTTTTCTTCTTCGGTATATTTATCCACTATTTTCTCTAATATTTTATATAATATCTCCGTATTTACCCTTATGTCTCACTTACGAAATGTTTATCCCAATCTTTGTTTAATTAATTCTTCATTTATTTCTGACCATTTTATATTTTTACGTAGAAGTTGTATTTTTCCATATCCTTCCCACTTTTTCATTTCTTGCTTATCTCGGTTTTCACTTGCTTTTGGAATGGACTGTTAATTCTATGACATTATGGTCTGAAATACTCGCATTATAAACTATTATTTCTTTAACATAATTCATCTCGTTCACAAATACTAGTCTAAAGTATTTTCCTTTCTTGTTGGCAGGTGATTTATTTGTTGAATGTTGTATTCTAGTAGCATATCTAATAGCTTTTTCGAATTGCCTCTTATCTTCTGCACTACTATTACTCTTTTTTTATATGTATAAGTACATCCACAATCTCCTATTCGTTCTTTCCAGTCTACGAAAGGAAAGTTGAAGTCCTCCAGATAGAGAATAGTCCATCCTTGTGATTTCTACATATATCATCCAATTTTTTCTATTATTAAGTCAAAACTCTTTAGCATTAGGAGGTCTATTTATTACTATGTTCATTAATTTTTCAGATTCAAACAAATTCTACCGCTATTAGTTCACATTCTGAGTTTATACTATATTTCTCATATATTTTTCCTTGTTTTTTGTCTTTCCCATATATTGCGGTTCCCCCTTGATTCCTATTTTTTCTATCTGATCTATAAGTTTGGAACCCTTTTATTTGATCATCATTCCCAGTCTCTTGGGAATACCAGGTTTCACTTATATTCATTATATCTATTTTCTTTTCAATTTGGGTTAGTTCTTCTAAGTACTCATTTTTCTTTTTGAGTTACTCGTAACTAAACCCTGCGCATTCATCACTATGATGGTTTGCTTGTTTTCTCTTTTATTTAATAATTGGTAATAGTAAGGATTTTCTCCATGTCTCTTTCTGTTCTGGTATGTTGTTCTTTTTTTCATTTCCAGAAATTCTGACATTAAAAAATCCAACTTTTTCCATAATATTGTTCTTCCTTCATCATAATTATTCATTTTGTGTCTGAATCTGCAATTTTCTTTTCTCCATATCTGCAATATCCTCTTGCAAAACATATTAAAAACAGTTATCTCTTGAGTAGAATTTTGGAGCTGATGCTTTGAAATTTTTTGCTGACACCTCTGCATATCTCGTTGATGGCTTGCTTTTTTTCTTTTACCTGATATTCCTTCATTCCTCTCTTTATTTGTTTCTTTCTTATTTTGGATTTTATTACTTGATTGGTTATTTATTTGATTATGTTTTCATGGCTACAGGGTGCATATATTTACATTTTTTGTCGAACTCACATCCTTTTCCTTCTTTTAGGTTTTGGCATATTTTTGGATGTAGATCTCTGCAATCATCCTCATAGCCCATCTAGGTATGCACATTTACCATATATTTCATAGTTGTGACATACCTTAGGATGTTTTGTAGTAACATTTTTCTCCAAATCTGCAATTCCCTCGTTTCAAAAGGTTGCAGACTTTGTCTTTTTTGTCTATTTTTTCCTCTTTCCCGTCATTGTGTAGATCTGGGTAGAGCCTCTTCGGGATTTTCTTGTGTGTTGTCATATCGTAATTTATTTCTTCGTAGGTATGCTGCTTTATAGCCTCATATGTAGTATCAATGAGTATCTCTGCATCCATACTTTTATCTTGTTCTTTGTTTTCCTTATCTTTTTCTGTCATTTCAGTTTTGTTTACTTCTCTTCCGTTTTCCTCTTCTTCTTCTTCTTCCTCTTCCTCTTCTTCTTCTTCTTCATCCTCAACTATTTGTACATTCAATCTTGATTTAATAACATTGTCTATCCATGGTAGACATGTTGAGCAAAAAATTCTTGTGTCTTTTCTCATATCTTGCATTACCTCAGCACACTGTGGATGGGTCGGAATGTTGCATGCAGCACATTTTCTGATTAGGTTTTGTGGATTAACTATGCTATCACACCTTACACAGTTTACCATGCTTTTGGCATTCTTTTTCCCAATGCATCAATTAGGATATTCACAAGGTTCACCTTATTCATTTTCTTTGTCGGAATATGTTGGTTTATGTATATTTTCTTTATGAGTCTCTTGACCACTTGGATTTTATTTGGAACTTCTTCAATTATTTTCAAGATTTTTTCAGTTGATTTGTTCCAGTTTGAAGGATTATATCCTTCTAATATATCTATGAATGCTTTTGTATCTTTTTGGTTAGGACTGTTCCCTTCCTGCTACCTCATCGTATTGCGATTTTGCCAAGCAAGCTAAATCTCGCCATTTTTTCCCGCAGTTGGAACTTTCTGCCATCTTGTTCTGATTTTCAGTATTTCACTTGATAAACTAACTTAGAAGACGCTTTATCCTACTATTTTCACACTAATCTTATCACCGATAGTTCACGAACACTTCTAGATATTTCTCAAATTCTAGACGTATGTTAAACTTGTGATATCTGTTGATTAATCTGACTTCGCGCAGGAACGTCTCACCAAGCAAGATGGCTACTACCGAGAGAGAGAGAGAGAGAGAGAGAGAGAGAGAGAGAGAGAGAGAGAGAGAGAGAGAGGGCCGTTGCTGAGGGAATCCATCATACAGTATAAAAGATAAATCGCTTTAGTACCTGATAAAATAGCTGGCACTGAACTGGGCACGAGCTTAATCAGGCCGTTCAGGGGAGTTTATCCTCATTTTCATAACAGATTCAGGGAATATATTATCGAGCCAAAATTCAGCCAAAGCGAAATGGTGATCTGCATCCCTTGCTACTATATTGGAAATGTTGATATATATACATCTCTGATTAACCATTATTTGTGAGTTTTAACTACAAGAGTGCATTATGGTTATATATATATATATATATATATATATATATATATATATATATATATATATATTATATATATATATATATATATATATATGGATACACACACACACACACACACACACATATATATATATATAGATATATATATATATATATATATATATATATATATATATATATATATATATATATATATATATATATATATATATATATATATATATATATAGATATATATATATATATATATATATATATGGATGTTTAAGATAGTCCCGAGATTTGAAAAGGAGACTATTATGATATGAAAGATTAGGATTTTATTTAGTCATTGATCCTTTAGGATGAAAGATTCTACAAATTTTATATATTATGTATGTGTGGCTTTTGGAAAAGTAAACATAACATATATATATATTATATATATTATATATATATATATATATATATATATATATATATATATATATATATATATATGTTTACAAAAGCACACACATACATAATATATAAAATTTGTAGAATCTTTCATCCTAAACGATCAATGACTAATAAAATCCTAATCTCATATCATAATATTCTCCTTTTCAAATCTCGAGACTATCTTAAACATCCACGCGAACGCGGAACACAGCTATTGGAAGTATATTTTTATTAAGGAATAACAACGTACGTTTCTCTCCATATTTCACTCTCCATTAGGACCGAGAATTGCGGTCTGGTCCATGTTCCCGTTCCATGTTCCAGTTTCCAAGGCCATTCTTATCGCAATAAACCCTTCTTGGAGTCGGTCGGTTGCTTCGTGTGTTCTTGCCTCGAAAAAGAAGAAGCCGTTGTTTCCCCGCAATCTCTAACTCAGACGAACAAACATCAGTGCAATCTGGTTCGTTGTAATAGATTTTCCTTCCTGCCAGCCCGGAATATTTTTCGTACTGTTACTGTTCTATTATATTTTATAGACGTTGCTTCTATTCTCTCAGTGCTCGACTGAATTTTTATTTATAGGATGGTTCGAGTCGGTTTGGGTATTCGCAACTAGTTCCTCGAAGTTCGCCACGATTGGTTTTTCCTCTTTCTTCTAAGATAAAATCATAATAGCTTTGTTTGTGCCAACCCTTTTCAATTGTAGTTTCTTGGCTGCAGAGTAATATTTTAAGGGGTTGATTGACTATCAATTCTATCTTCTATCTAGAAATAGGTGTGAAGGCTTATTCATGTCTCGAACAAAAGTTGACTACGGAATATAATCATTCATTATAACTATTTTACAGCACCAAATTCATGTATTGCTTTAGAAATCTAATTGCTCTAGAATTTTGTACTTTTTCACAACTAAGATACTAAAACTTGCTGCTAATTTGCCTCCAATTTTGATGCTTATAAATCACTCACTGAATTTGATAACTATAAAGGCACTACTCGTGCGTCGGCTAAGGTGAAAATATTGGTAAATATAATCTCACAAGGGCAGGGAAAATAAATTGATAAAATACTCAGAGATGAACAAATTGTTTAAACCAAATTGATAAAATACTCAGAGATGAACAAGGTTGTTTTAGAATAGGTAAGTTACACTTTTCACCTAATTGTGTTAGAGTTTTCGTTAGTGTTTCTTGATTACGAGATTTTAATAGTATCGCCACCTCAATGATATTCCTAATTAAAATGCAAAGGTAGTGTTGATGGAGCCTTTCCGAGGAAATTGTCAATAAGTTGTGGGGTGCCACAGGGAACGTTATGTTACCTTTATCGTTTGTACTTCTTATGATTTTCTAGTGAAGAGTCATTAATAAAAACATTCAACGTGTTTGTATTGAATGATTAAGAAAAGGTTATTTTCTAAATCCAACTATAATGAAAATATTAATTCGAGAGAAGGAATGGACGTTCGTTCAATAGTAATAACAGAAGATTTTTTAACTTGATAATAGATAGAATATGATTTAAATTTTTACTTAAAAGAGTGAATATATATGTGCCTAGAAAGATGGATTATAAGAGAAATGATAGAGAAATAGAAATAATAATAGGTTTTTCTGTAAAATTTGTAAAAAAATGTTACATGGCGGAATAATTAAAAAAGGTAGCTAACTGAAAACGAGGTAAAATGATAATGTTGAAACCATTAAAAGAATTGACCTTGTAACAGGTAACATTTTCAGCAAGTTTTTCTTTAACCTTAGTGTGAGATTGATTTTATCATTTCAGTCCCGGTTTGAGTCAGTCTTTTATGCAGTGAGCAGGTTAGAAAGCTCACAAGATAAAAAAAAAATAAAAAGAGAGAGAGAGAGAGAGAGAGAGGAAAAAAGAGAAAAAAATTTTGATGGAAAAGGAATTCTGCAACATTTACCCTTTTCAGTAATGATAAAATTCCAGCGTGAACCCTTATTCGACACTCGTCCATTCGTCCTTAACAGGAATGCCGAGCCACGACCGGGCCAGAAATTGAGGTGCAGTTGAGGCAATGCGATTTGTGCTGGCCAATTTCAGACGCAATTTTGGTACAATTACACGAACATTTAGGGGAAAGCCAATTAGAACTAACAGGTCCTGCAGCCCAGTCCACTATTAAGAGACAATTAATATCACAGCTACGGCTAAGACCGTCAGTTAAGATAGCATTTTCTTTTCTTTTTTTTGGTGGCAGTCATAGAATACTTCATAACCATTCTGTCCCTCTAATACACAGTTGCAAGAGTGAATGTGCTTTTATGAACCCTCTAATTGCCTTTCATTTCTATATTGTATAAATCTACCGCCGTTTTTCCATCATTGTTTAATCTCTCTCTCTCTCTCTCTCTCTCTCCTCTCTCTCTCTCTCTCTCTAATAGTCCAATATATGCGTGAATGCATTGTCATATCATATCAAGACAAATCCTCCAACCACTTATATGTTTCATAACCTTACCACTTGGCCCTTGTTCCTTTATATTTTATCGGCAATCTCTCTCTCTCTCTCTCTCTCTCTCTCTCTCTCTCTCTCTCTCTCTCTCTCTTACTCAGTGCAGTTTGTTTGTGAAAAACATTAATCCAAGTCATGACGACAGATAATTTTCAATTATTCAGATCATTTTTCATAATTTTACACTGTGAAACGAAACAGAATTTTAGAGCATTTAGCCTTCTAAAGTAATAAAAGAATCTGGTGATTTCAAACAATGTTTTACCTTCTCTCTCTCTCTCTCTCTCTCTCTCTCTCTCTCTCTCTCTCTCTCTCTCTCTCTCATCCAAATCGTTTTGTGACTCCATTGTCAAATAATGTATGTTGACATATTGTCTTATAACATATATATTTCACAACTTTACCACTCTTTTCCGTCCTCTCTCTCTCTCTCTCTCTCTCTCTCTCTCTCTCTCTCTCTCTCTCTCATCCAATCCAGTGTGACTACGCAGTCAAATCATATAACAAGAAAGTGCCCTATCACTTGTATACTTTATATCTTTATCACTCTCTCTCTCTCTCTCTCTCTCTCTCTCTCTCTCTCTCTCTCTCTCTCATCCAATTCCAGTGTGACTACGCAGTCAAATCATGAGACGAGAAAGTGCCTTATCACTTGTATACTATCTCTCTCTCTCTCTCTCTCTTCTCATCCAGTTCCAGTGAGATTA
Organism: Macrobrachium nipponense; assembly: GCF_015104395.2. Classification (NCBI taxonomy): domain Eukaryota; kingdom Metazoa; phylum Arthropoda; class Malacostraca; order Decapoda; family Palaemonidae; genus Macrobrachium; species Macrobrachium nipponense. The sequence goes on along the minus strand of NC_061110.1, from coordinate 995,734 downwards.
CATAAGCAATTCATGTAACGATAAATTGTCTTCTCTCTCTCTCTCTCTCTCTCTCTCTGAGAACTTTATCTGATGATCCCAGAAATGAACTATGAGACAAACAGATAAAAAAATCGTCTTCTAATATAACATCGAAATGATGCAGAGTGAAATGGCACAACAGCTCCTGACAGACAGCTCTCCCAGGCAACGAGGCACTTTTACGTCACATCTCACTGTCACTCTCTCAAAAGTATGATAAAAAAAAAATATACCCTGTATACTTCCCGTTCCAGTATCTTTTTTTTTTCTTTTTTTTTCCAGGCGATTCCAGTAACTCTCCTCTGATTTGGGAGCTCTCCCGTGGTCGCATTTCGAATCTCCGTTGTTTACCGCAATCTCCCGTGCGTGTAAACATACAGCGAGGCAATCTAGTTCTTGCGATGTATTTTCTTTCCGCTTGGAGAATTTTTCTCGCTGTTATTGTGGTCTCTTGTTCCCCCCAACCAACCCCCGCCCACCAACCCCCAAGTATTATTCACCTTTCCACGGTGTTGAAATGTGTACTTATTTGTATGATGCGGGAGATTTAATTGGTATCCAGAGAGCATTATTATTATTCTTATTATTATTACTATTATTATTATATTATTATTATTATTATTATTATTATTATTATTATTATTATTATTATTATTATTATTATTCACAAGATGAGCCATATTCATATTGAATAAGCCCTCAGGAGCCATTCATTGGAAAACAAAATATTATTATTATTATTATTATTATTTTTTTTTTTTTTTTTTTACTTTATCACAGTCCTCCAATTCGACTGGGTGGTATTTATAGTGTGGGGTTCCGGGTTGCATCCTGCCTCCTTAGGAGTCCATCACTTTTCTTACTATGTGTGCCGTTTCCAGGATCACACTCTTCTGCATGAGTCCTGGAGCTACTTCAGCCTCTAGTTTTTTTTCTAGATTCCTTTTCAGGGATCTTGGGATCGTGCTATGCTCTATGATTATGGTACGATTTCCACTGGCATATACCATATCCTTCTTATTTCTATTTTCAGATCTTGATACTTATCCATTTTTTCCCTCTCTTTCTCTTCAACTCTGGTGTCCCATGGTATTGCGACATCAATGAGTGATACTTTCTTCTTGACTTTGTCAATCAATGTCACGTCTGGTCTGTTTGCACGTATCACCCTATCCGTTCTGATACCATAGTCCCAGAGGATCTTTGCGTGATCGTTTTCTATCACTCCCTCAGGTTGGTGCTCGTACCACTTATTACTGCAAGGTGGCTGATGTTTCTTGCACAGGCTCCAGTGGAGGGCTTTTGCCACTGAATCATGCCTCTTTTTGTACTGGTTCTGTGCAAGTGCCGGGCATTCACTTGTAATATGGTTTATGGTTTCATTTTTCGTATTGCACTTCCTACATATGGGAGAGATGTTATTTCCATCTATCATTCTTTGAACATATCTGGTTCTTAGGGCCCGATCTGGTGCCGCTGTTATCATTCCTTCAGTTTCCTTCTTTAGCTCTCCCCTCTGTAGTCATTGCCATGTGTCATTGCTGGCTAGTTCTTTAGTCTGTCTCATGTATTGTCCGTGCATTGGTTTGTTGTACCAGTCCTCTGTTCTGTCTGGTATTCTCCTGTCTCTGTATATTTCTGCATCTTCATCTACTTTTATTAGTCCTTCTTCCCATGCACTCTTTAGCCACTCGTCTTCACTGGTTTTCAGATATTGCCCCAGTGCTCTGTTCTCGATGTTGACGCAGTCCTCTATACTTAGTAGTCCTATCCCTCCTTCCTTTCGTGTTATGTATAGTCTGTCTGTTTTTGCTCTTAGGTGTAGTACTTTGTGTATTGTCATATGTTTCCTCGTTTTCTGATCTATGCTACGGAGTTCTGCCTTCGTCCATTCCACTATTCCTGCCCTGTATCTGATTACTGGCACTGCCCATGTGTTTATGGCTTTTATCATATTTCCGGCGTTGAGTTATGACTTGAGTATCGCCTTGAGTCTCTGCATATATTCTTTCCTGATCGTGTCCTTCATCTCTTGGTGTTTTATATCCCCTTCTTCCATTATTCCCAGGTATTTGTATCCTGTCTCATCTATATGTTTGATGTTGATCCCATCTGGTAGCTTTATCCCTTCAGTTCTCGTTACTTTGCCTTTTTTTATGTTGACTAAGGCGCATTTTTCTATTCCAAACTCCATCCTGATGTCCCCAGATACAATCCTTACAGTCTGGATTAGGGTATCTATTTCCTTGATGCTCTTACCCGGCATCAATCTTCTGTAGTAGTTTTGTCATGGGAATCATGGCTACTACGAAGAGTAGTGGGGACAGTGAGTCGCCCTGGAAGATCCCTCTCCTGATATTAACCTCTGCTAGTCTTATTCCAGAGCTTGTAAGTATTGTATTCCAGTTGCGCATTGTATTTTTGAGGAAGCTGATGGTGTTTTCCTCTGCTCCATATATTTTCAGGCATTCTATTAGCCATGTGTGTGGTATCATGTCGAAGGTTTTCTTATAGTCTATCCTACTCTTCTTCATTACCATTTTCTCTATCAGGAGCTGGTCTTTTGTGCCCCTACACTTCCTTTTGCAGCCTTTCTGTCTCATCTATATGTTTGATGTTGATGATGTTTGTCTCCTCTAGGTAATTGTATAGCCTTTCACTGATGATACCTGTTAGTAACTTCCACATTATTGGTAGGCAGGTGATAGGCCTGTAGTTACTGGCTATATTTCCCTTACTCTTTTCTTTTTGTACTAAGGATGTTCTTCCTGTGGTCATCCATTTGGGTGCATGGTGATTTGAGATACAATGCTGGAGTTGTTTTGCTATTCGTGGGTGTAGGGCCTTAAAGTTTTTGAGCCAGTATCCATGGACTTCATCGGGACCTGGAGCTTTCCAGTTTGGCATTTTTTTTAGTTGGTGTCTGACTGTGTCTGTCGTGATCTCTGTGAATCTTTGTTTTATTCTCCCTGTTTCTTCTTCCTTGACTTCCTGGAGCCATGTTGCATGTTTGTTGTGTGATTCCGGATATCTCCATATGTTTTCCCAGAGTCTCTTATTAGGTTCGGCTTCAGGAATTTCTGGGTGGTTGTCTTCCCCTCTTAGTTGGCCGTATAGTCTTTTCTGGTTGGTTCCGAATAGTTTGTTCTGTTGGTATCCCTCATTCCTGTTCATGTACCGTTGGATCTTATGTGCTTTGGCCTTAAGCCTCTGTTTTACATCTTTTATTGTGTTGTTTAGTTCCCTCTCTTGTACTTTGTATTTCTCGTTGAGTTCCTCCCTTGTTTTCTTGCTTCTTAGCCTTTTTTCTGCCATCTCTTTCAGTTTACTCAAGTCAGATCTCATCACCATGATTTGCTTTTCCAGGCGCCTTTTCCAAGGAGGTTGCTGTTTTGGTTTCCGTTGGGTTGGTTGTGCTGGTGGTGTTGGTGTTCGAATCCCCATCAGTTCTGCTACTAATCTTGCTCCTGCATATACCAAGTTATTTGTTTCTGTGATACTGGTGGTGTATATTATGCCCATTATTTCATTGACCTCACTTGTTTTCTCCCTTAATTTCTTGGTGTTGTAGGCTTTCATGGAGGGAATCTTTGTTTTCTCTGTATTTGGCTCCATCCATTGTCTAATCTTTTCTACCCCTTCCGTCTCTCTGTTACTTCGTCGGTTGTTTCTTCGTGTGTCGTTGTTTGATACCTCATCCTCCCTGTCGTCTTCTGTGGCATCGTCTCTCAGTTCGTCTTCGTTGTAATTCGTTGTCGTGTGACATTTCCCTTTCCAGTTCTTCTCTTTCTGTTGGGGAGAGCCAGTTGTTTTTCATTATGTTCCTTACTTGTCTCCCAGCCTCTGCTCTGTTTTGGGGGTGTTTTATCTCATTCCAGATGTTGACCAATCTTCTTCTATATCCTCTCTCCGTCAGGTTGCTTCTGATGTAGCATCTCCATATTTCCTTATTTTCTTCTCTTGTCCATTTCTTCCTTTTTGCTTCTGTAGCTCCAATCTCAGGCGGTTGATTATTGTCGTTGTGGTGGTCAGTTGCTGGATGACGACCTCCAAGTACCTGACCGTCTTCCCCTTCAATTAGGTTGAATACCTGGTTGCCGGACGAAGCTCCTCTGTTGCCAGAGGTTCCATTTACGTCGTTTTGTCGTTTATTTTTTCCTTCATTTCTTTCCATCATTGCTGAGTTTTGCTATTTAACCCATAGCTGACCCTACCCCATCAGGGAATAGGTACTCATTTACAGCTGAGTAGACTGAGGAAATTATGGTAAAGATCATTTCCCAAGGAATCAACGCCGAGGAGAGCGGTCACCCATCCAACGACCTGACCAGCGCCAATGTTGCTTAACTTGACTTAAGTCCATTGAGGACCTAACCCACTCCTCCACGGCGCCACATTATTATTATTATTATTATTATTATTATTATTATTATTATTATTATTATTATTATTATTATTATTATTATTATTATTATTATTATTATTATTATTATTATTCAGAAGATGCACACTATCCATATGGAATACACCCTCAGGAGCCATTCAATTGAAAAAAAATGCAATTATTATTATTAATATTATTATTATTATTACTATTATTATTATTATTATTGTACTTAGGAAGCAGACCCTCTCTAAAGATACTTTTTTAAAAGTAGTGGCTACTTCAGCAGTGTTACACTTGTAGAGATTCTTCTCTATTTTGTGAATAGCGGCTTTTTCAGTGCTACTTAAACAGGCTAGTAGAGCACCTATAGAGGTCATGGTCAAATACACTGTCAAAATAGGTGTAAATATTTATATTTTAGAAATAAACTATGATACCATAGTCATCAAAGTCATTAACGATTCTCTCTCTCTCTCTCTCTCTCTCTCTCTCTCTCTCTCTCTCTCTCTCTCTCTTTCTTGAAGCAAGCGGGCTTTCGTCTGCAGTTGCCAAACATCCTCGGCCTGGGAAGCTCAGGGTGGACTGATCTTGGTGTGGTGTCCGTCCTCCTTATATTTGGGGTTGACAGCAGGGGGTCTGCCCCATGCTGATCTCCTATTGGCTGGTGGCGGTGAGTCTTCGTTTATATTGGTGGCTTGAGCCAAGTCTCAAACCACTTTCTCTGAGTCGATGGTTGTGATACTGTAGCTCCTGCAGCCGTTTAGACCTCCTGAGCGGCGTGGTAACAGTGATGGGCGTTGTGCGACGCTGCGCAAAGGCCCCTAATGCCTGTCGGTTGCGCCTGGTGCAGGCGCTTCTCATCCAGCAAATAAAACATACACTGAATACGACGCAGGACGAATTTCTCCTACCTACGAGTATGAGAAGACCTGCCACCAACAATGACACCCCTGATCACGACAACTCCACGGAAAACAACGCCCCCCAACGAGGTACTCCTGCAGCCGATGGATGTCCCACAGCGTAGCGCAACGCCCATCAACGTTACCACGCCACTTAGGAGGTTTTGACGGCTGCAGGATCTGCAGCATCGCAACTATCGACTCAGAGAAAGTGGTTTGAGACCTGGCTCAATTCACCAATGAAAACGAAGACTCACCACCACCAGCCAATAGAAGCTCAGCATGGGGCAGACCCCCTGCTGTCAACCCCAAATATAAGGAGTACGGATACCACACCAAGATCTCAGAAAGAGACTCCATCTCGAGGAAAAAGAGCCAGAGAGGAACTTGCTAAACACCCAGAGATTCAAAGTCCGAGTTCCTATGGTAAGGACCAAAGTGACAACATCAAGAGTCTAGGCATGGCAGAGACACTGCAGCAGCTAGGTCCAGATGCAACACAGGGCACACAACAACTACCACCCTGGAAGAAGGACACTGCCATATATAAATACACAAGCCTGCCAAGAGCAAAAGAAGAGCTAAGAGCGGCAGCCTATGAAACAATCAAAAACACTGAGACCATAGGGGCACAAACTTACTACATCGATGGCACTGTAGATCCTGAGAAGCTTCACAGCCTGCTGGAGTACCTCCAACCACGCCTCCGCTATGCAGACAGAGTTAACAGCAATAAGACAGGCACTGCTTTTCTCACTGGAGAAAGAAAAAGGGCCTGTAATCATCCACACCGACTCAAAGTCCTCAATGCAAGCCTTGCAACAACAGAAAAATAAAGAAAACAAGGCACTGATGACTGGAATTAAAACACTGCGGCACCAGCACAGCGAAAGAGGAAGACAGAACACATTGACAGAGTGCAAATACATATACAACCTGCACTGCAACAAATCAAGAATGCAATGAAACCACTCTGCAAAGATAACTTGCTAAAAGACCATTGTGAGTGGGTAGAAAAGAACTCACCGTCTGCCAGATGGTATAAGCCATCGACTGATCTAGTGCCTCCTCCCATAGACAGGCACACACCAAGATAACTTGCTGTGATCATCCACAGACTCAGGCTAGGATATAAAGCCTGCTGGGAAATCCTGGAAAACAGTGTCAACCATGTGAACACTGTCAAGAAGAAACACAGCAACCACTCCTTCACTACCTGCTGGAATGCAGAGAAACAGCACAGCTAAGAGGTGCAGCACAAATTGAATTCCTTGCACAAAATGCTCTATCCACATCATCCACTATCATTCTTTTAAACTTTACCTACCACTGAAATCCTCCCGCAGGGACCCAAGGGAGTAAAGGGTTGGACAACCCCACCTGCACAGCTTCTCTAATATTCGAAAGCCTTACATTCTTTCAAACTTCAAACTTCTACTATAATATGACATGATGGCCCTCTCTTACTGACACCATCATCCTTCCCCTGTTCACTCCTATCTCTACAACTAAAAATATTTCCAAATTCATAAAACTAACCATGAACCTAATGAATCTTTTCAGATCACCTATGGGCCGAACAAGGGAAAGGCCCGTGCCAACAAGAAGTGTTGGCTTAATACAACAACAACAACAACACACCAAGATCAGTCCACCCTCAGCTTCCCAGCCCGAGGATGTCTGGCAGCTCCAGACGAAAGCTCGCTTTAAGAAAGAAGGAGAGAGAGAGAGAGAGAGAGAGAGAGAGAGAGAGAGAGAGAGAGAGAGAGAAATCGTTAATGACTTTGATGACTATGGTATCATAGTTTATCTTTAAAACTCAAATATATACACCAATTTTGACTCTGTATTTGATCATGACCTCCATAGGCGCTCTACTAGCCTGTTTAAGTAGCACGGAAAAAGCCGCTATTCGTTAAATAGAAAAGAATCTCTACAAGTGTAACGCTGCTGAAGGAGCCATTACTCTTAATAAAGTATATTATTATTATCATTATACTTATTCAAATAAACTTTTAAGGTATTCTTATAAATTCATTTATGCTCAGGAGTGCTTTCCTTATAGTTGTTCATGACTTCTGTAGTCATTTAAAATGTCATGTAATGGAAAAAATGGACATTTTATATATACAAAAAAAAATTAGCTAGTCATAAATCTTAAGGCGTATTTTTACACGAAAGTACCGAACAAATTCCATTAAATAAGGAAGAAACATAACTCGAACCACCTTTTTCAGGCCTATTTAAGCTCTCCCACGGACCTTTTCTACCCCCCAAACAAGAAAAGCAACAATAAAGTAGTTTTTAGGCTTACTCTCCGAGTAAGCTATAAAACAAGAACTCTATACGAATAGACGCTGATGTATACACTAAGTTCCAAAGAATACACTTGCACGAATTGCTCATTCGAAATGTAGATAGATAAATTAATATCAGTGTGACATACATATGTGATCATAAATATCAGAAAAATTGAGAAAAGCATGACTTGAGTGAATGTAGGAACGAGTGAAAGGTAACATAAGATTCGGAAAAGCTGTGCTATAAAAATTTTCTGTATGTGACAGATTTTTGTAAGGGCTGAAATAGAGTCATAATCTGTGTGGCATGAGTGAGTAAAATATGCGTTAAAATAATCCGTGACCTACAATTGCTGTATTAAAAAGTGGAATTTCCCAGTAAAATATACGTAAAAATCATTCACGTGTCCTAGAATTAGAATGCCTGTATCGAAGCGTCTATTTTCCCTGTAAAATATACGTTAAAATAATCCATGACCTAGAATTACTGTATCCATGACCTAGAATTCCTGTATTGAAACGTGGAATTTCCCAGTAGAATATGCGTCAAAATATTCCCTGAGATGTAGAATTTCTGTATAAAAACGTGGAATACCCTCTGTAAAATATAGGTCAAAATCATCCTTGTGTCCTAGAATTAGAATGCCTGTTTTGAAACGTGGAATTTCCCATTGAAATATACGTCAAAATAATCCTTGACTGAATTGAAACGTGGAATTTTCCGATAAAATATATATTCAAGTCACACCTGTGACCTAGAATATTGAAATATGAAATTTCCCAGTAATGTATACGTTTAAATCACCACTGTGACCTAGAATTTGTGAAATGAAACGTGGAATTTCCCAGTAAATACACTTCAAAATCATCCGTAGGACCTAGAATTTCTGTATTCAACGTGGAATTTCCTATTTAAATGTACTTCAAAATCATCCCTGTGACCTACAACGTCAGTGCTGAAACGTACATCCGAAGTAAAATGTACGATAAAATCATTCTAGTGACCTAGAATATCTGTATGGCAACTTGGGATTTCCTAGGTGAAATGTAACGTCAAAATCATTCAGAATCCTGATATCTATAATCTGCAATATTCTGATTATCACTACAAAAGTTGGTGTTAATTTTTCCCCCCTTTTCATAATGTATGCCATGAATCTATAATGAAATGGAGGGCTGCTCCCCTAAACTGCCTGATGAAGTATTCACCGATTTTGCCCCGAAATATTTCAGTGATTTCCTCTTAACCAGCCCACGTGCCGTATACCCTCTTTCTTCCATTTTCATTTTTTACAATTGTCGGCGGACTCTCTCTCTCTCTCTCTCTCTTTGAAATCAAAGGGACTTTTCACAGAAAGGGAAAAAAGGACCATTAACGATGGTTTCAATAATAATAATAATAATAATATTATACTTTATTAAAAGTAATGGCTACTTCAGCAGCATTACACTTGTAGAGATTCTTCTCTATTTTCCGAATAGCGGCTTTTTCCGTGTTACTTAGACAGGCTAGTAGAGCGCCTATGGAGGTCATGATCAAATACAGAGCCAAAATTGGTGTATATATTTGAATTTTACAGATAAACTATGATACCATAGTTATCAAAGTCATTAACGATATATATATATATATATATATATATATATATATATATATATATATATATATTATATATATATATATATATATATATGTCTCTCTCTCTCTCTCTCTCTCTTTCTTGAAGCAAGCGAGCTTTCGTCTGGAGCTGCCAGACATCCTCGGGCTGGGAAGCTGAGGGTGGACTGATCTTGAAGCGGTGTCCGTCCTCGTTTATATTTGGAGTTGACAGCAGGGGGTCCGCCCATGCTGATCTACTATTGGGCTGGTGGCGGTAGGTCTTCGTTTTCATTGGTGGCTTGAACCGGGTCTCAAGCCACTTTCCATGCGTTGATGGTTGCGATACTGTAAGTCCTGCAGCCGCCTAGACCTCCTTAGCGGCGCAGTTACGTCGATGGGCGTTTCGCTATGCTGCGGGACGTCACGGCTAACTTGATTATGATTTGGCTGCGGGAGTATCTCGTTCGGGGGCGTCGTCTTCCGTGGAGTTGTCGTGCTCGGTGGTGTCATTGTTGGTGGCAGGTCTTCTCATACTCGTAGGGAGGAGAAATTCTTCCTGCGTCGTATTTAGTGTAGGTCTTACTTGCTGGATGAGAAGCGCTCCAGCAGGCGTAACCGACGGGCATCAGGGGCCTTCCCGATGATCTTCGTGTTTTGGATGATCACATCCCGGGAGATGGCCTCTTAATGTTTGATCATCCAAAACACGAAGATCATCGGGAAGGCCCCTGATGCCCGTCGGTTTACGCCCTGCTGGAGGCGCTTCTCATCCAGCAAGTAAGACCTACACTAAATACGACGCAGGAAGAATTTCTCCTCCCTACGAGTATGAGAAGACCTGCCACCAACAATGACACCACCGAGCACGACAACTCCACGGAAGACGACGCCCCCGAACGAGATACTCCCGCAGCCAATCAAAATCAAGTTAGCCGTGACGTCCCGCAGCATAGCGAAACGCCCATCGACGTAACTGCGCCGCTAAGGAGGTCTAGGCGGCTGCAGGACTTACAGTATCGCAACCATCAACGCATGGAAAGTGGCTTGAGACCGGTTCAAGCCACCAATGAAAACGAAGACCTACCGCCACCAGCCAATAGTAGATCAGCATGGGGCGGACCCCCTGCTGTCAACTCCAAATATAAACGAGGACGGACACCGCTTCAAGATCAGTCCACCCTCAGCTTCCCAATCCGAGGATGTCTGGCAGCTCCAGACGAAAGCTCGCTTGCTTCAAGAAAGAGAGAGAGAGAGAGAGAGAGAGAGAGAGAGAGAGAGAGAGACATATATATATATATCGTTAATGACTTTGATAACTATGGTATCATAGTTTATCTGTAAAATTCAAATATATACACCAATTTTGGCTCTGTATTTGATCATGACCTCCATAGGCGCTCTACTAGCCTGTCTAAGTAGCACGGAAAAAGCCGCTATTCGGAAAATAGAGAAGAACCTCTACAAGTGTAATGCTGCTGAAGTAGCCATTACTTTTAATAAAGTATGCTTGAGAGAGGGTCTGCTTCCTAAGTACAATAATAATATTAGTAATAATAATAATAATAATAAGTAACAGAGAGGACGGAATGGGTAGAAAAGATTAGACACTGGATGGAGCCAGATACAGAGAGAACAAAGATCCCCTCCATGAAAGCCTACAACACCAAGAAATTAAGGGAGAAAACAAGTGAGGTCAATGAAATAATGGGCACAATACACACCACCAGTATCACAGAAACAAATAACTTGGTATATGCAGGAGCAAGGTTAGTAGCAGAACTGATGGGGATTCGAACACCAACACCACCAGCACAACCAACCCAACAGAAACCAAAACAGCAACTTCCTTGGAAAAGGCGCCTGGAAAAGCAAATCATGGTGATGAGATCTGACTTGAGTAAACTGAAAGAGATGGCAGAAAAAAGGCTAAGAAGCAAGAAAACAAGGGAGGAACTTAACGAGAAATACAAAGTGCAAGAGAAGGGACTAAACAACACAATAGAAGATGTAAAACAGAGGCTTAAGGCCAAAGCACATAAGATCCACGGTACATGAAACAGGAATAAGGGATACCAACAGAACAAACTATTTCGGAACCAACCAGAAAAAGACTATACAGCCAAACTAAGAGGGGAAGACACACCCCCAGAACTTCCTGAAGCCGAACCAAGTAAGAGACTCTGGGAAAACATATGGAGCAATCCAGTATCACACAACAAACATACAACATGGCTCCAGGAAGTCAAGGAAGAAGAAACAGGGAGAATAAAACAAAGATTCACAGAGATCACGACAGACACAGTCAGACACCAACTAAAGAAAATGCCAAACTGTGGAGAGCCCCCAGGTCCGATGATGTGTCCATGGATACTGGCTCAAAAACTTCAAAGCCCTACACCCACGAATAGCAGAACAACTCCAGCATTGTATCTCAAATCACCATGCACCCTAATGGATGACCACAGGAAGAACATCCTTAGTACAAAAAGACAAGAGTAAGGGAAATATAGCCAGTAACTACAGGCCTATCACCTGCCTACCAATAATGTGGAAGTTACTAATAGGTATCATCAGTGAAAGGCTATACAACTACCTAGAGGACACAAACACCATCCCCCACCAACAGAAAGGCTGCAGAAGAAAATGTAGGGGCACAAAAGACCAGCTCCTGATAGACAAAATGGTAATGAAGAACAGTAGGAGAAGGAAAACCAACATAAGCATGGCATGGATAGACTATAAGAAAGCCTTCGACATGATACCACACACATGGCTAATAGAATGCCTGAAAATATATGGGGCAGAGGAAAATACCACCAGCTTCCTCAAAAATGCAATGGGCAACTGGAATACAATACTTATAAGCTCTGGAAGAAGACTAGCAGAGGTTAATATCAGGAGAGGGATCTTCCAGGGCGACTCACTGTCTCCACTACTCTTCGTAGTAGCCATGATTCCCATGACAAAAGTACTACAGAAGATGGATGCCGGGTACCAACTCAAGAAAAGAGGCAACAGAATCAACCATCTGATGTTCATGGACGACATCAAGCTGTATGGTAAGAGCATCAAGGAAATAGATACCCTAATCCAGACTGTAAGGGTTGTATCTGGGGACATCAGGATGGAGTTTGGAATAGAAAAATGCGCCTTAGTCAACATACAAAAAGGCAAAGTAACGAGAACTGAATGGATAAAGCTACCAGATGGGAGCAACATCAAACACATAGATGAGACAGGATACAAATACCTGGGAATAATGGAAGAAGGGGATATAAAACACCAAGAGATGAAGGACACGATCAGGAAAGAATATATGCAGAGACTCAAGGCGATACTCAAGTCAAAACTCAACGCCGGAAATATGATAAAAGCCATAAACACATGGGCAGTGCCAGTAATCAGATACAACGCAGGAATAGTGGAATGGACGAAGGCAGAACTCCGCAGCATAGATCAGAAAACCAGAAAACATATGACAATACACAAAGCACCACACCCAAGAGCAAATAAGGACAGACTATACATTACACGAAAGGAAGGAGGGAGAGGACTACTAAGTATAGAGGACTGTGTCAACATCGAGAACAGCACTGAGGTAATATCTGAAAACTAGTGAAGACGAGTGACTAAAGAGTGCATGGGAAGAAGGACTAATAAAAGTAGACGAAGACCCAGAAATATACAGAGACAAGAGAATGACGGACAGAACAGAGGACTGGCACAACAAACCAATGCACGGACAATACATGAGACAGACTAAAGAACTGGCTAGCGATGACACATGGCAATGGCTGCAGAGGGGAGAGCTAAAGAAGGAAACTGAAGGAATGATAACAGCGGCACAAGATCAGGCCCTAAGAACCAGATATGTTCAAAGAACGATAGATGGAAATAACATCTCTCCCATATGTCGGAAGTGCAATATGAAAAATGAAACCATAAACCACATAGCAAGCGAATGCCCGGCACTTGCACAGAACCAGTACAAAAAGAGGCATGATTCAGTGGCAAAAGCCCTCCACTGGAGCCTGTGCAAGAAACATCAGCTACCTTGCAGTAATTAGTGGTACGAGCACCAACCTGAGGGAGTGATAAAAAACGATCAGGCAAAGATCCTCTGAGACTATGGTATCAGAACGGATAGGGTGATACGTGCAAACAGACCAGACGTGACGTTTATTGACAAAGTCAAGAAGAAAGTATCACTCATTGATGTCGCAATACCATGGGACACCAGAGTTGAAGAGAAAGAGAGGGAAAAAATGGATAAGTATCAAGATCTGAAAATAGAAATAAGAAGGATATGGGATATGCCAGTGGAAATCGTACCCATAATCATAGGAGAACTAGGCACGATCCCAAGATCCTTGAAAAGGAATCTAGAAAAACTAAAGGCTGAAGTAGCTCCAGGACTCATGCAGAAGAGTGTAATACTAGAAACGGCACACATAGTAAGAAAAGTGATGTATTCCTAAGGAGGCAGGATGCAACCCGGAACCCCACACTATAAATACCACCCAGTCGAATTGGAGGACTGTGATAGAGCAAAAAAAAATATATATAAAATAAAATAAATAAATAATAATAATAATAATAATAATAATAATAATAATAATAATAATAATAATAATAATAATAATACCACACATATGGCTAATAGAATGCCTGAAAATATATGGGGCAGAGGAAAATACCACCAGCTTCCTCAAAAATGCAATGGGCAACTGGAATACAGTACTTATAAGCTCTGGAAGAAGACTAGCAGAGGTTAATATCAGGAGAGGGATCTTCCAGGGCGACTCACTGTCTCCACTACTCTTCGTAGTAGCCATGATTCCCATGACAAAAGTACTACAGAAGATGGATGCCGGGTACCAACTCAAGAAAAGAGGCAACAGAATCAACCATCTGATGTTCATGGACGACATCAAGCTGTATGGTAAGAGCATCAAGGAAATAGATACCCTAATCCAGACTGTAAGGATTGTATCTGGGGACATCAGGATGGAGTTTGGAATAGAAAAATGCGCCTTAATCAACATACAAAAGGGCAAAGTAACAAGGACTGAAAATAGAAATAAGAAGGATATGGGATAATTGTATCCATAATCATAGGAACTCTAGGTACGATCCCAAGTTCCCTGAAAGGGATTCTAGAAAAACTAGAGGCTGAAGTAGCTCCAGGACTGCAACCCGGAACCCCACACTATAAATACCACCCAGTCGAATTGGAGGACTGTGATAGAGCAAAAAAAAAAATAAATAATTAAAAAGATCAATAAATAAATAAATAAAAATAATAATAATAACATATGCGCATTAGTAATTGAATTTACCATATTACGTAAGGAATCTATATTATGAAGATAATATTTTAAATATTATAACAAGTAAATCACGATTTTACGTCTCGAAAGATGGTAAATATATATTTTTTGTCCAAATATCTCTCTCTCTCTCTCTCTCTCTCTCTCTCTCTCTCTCTCTCTCTCTCTCTCTCTCTCTCTCTCTCTCTCTCTCTCTCTCTTTTATTTCAGACTCCGAAAATCTATTATGATAAACTTTGAGTCACTGCATACGCTATGATATTTATATCCACTTATTTTGTGTTTAATTTTACACATCTTACTGTTGTACACTCTGAGGATAGGAATGTATTGCGAAAGATTGGATATAAATAATACAAAAATGTAGAATTCATTGCATTGATCCAATGCCTCATTAATGGCGTTTATCAATGCACCAGAAAAATAAAATTTCAGAGTGCAAATGAGATACGTTTCAGTACAAAAAAAATTAATGATTGTTCTTACAGATGAAAAGTAAGTAGTGCCTCTTTTTAAATAAACATTCATCATATGTAATATTTCATCATATAACTATAAATTAATTCTTCATTTTGATGAATGTGAATGATAAATTACAAATGTATTCAACTATGAGAAAAATCAAGGAAAAAATAAACAATCGAGCTTTTTCGTACGGTGTATAATGCTGTATGACCAG
Source organism: Macrobrachium nipponense (assembly GCF_015104395.2). Classification (NCBI taxonomy): domain Eukaryota; kingdom Metazoa; phylum Arthropoda; class Malacostraca; order Decapoda; family Palaemonidae; genus Macrobrachium; species Macrobrachium nipponense. The sequence continues at coordinate 980,515 of NC_061110.1, read as the reverse complement.
TGGCCGACGAAGCTTCGAGCTATGGCCTAGTGATAGCCTGTCCGATATTATTCCAAGACGCGCTATAGTGGCTAACTTTAACCTTGATTAAAATAAAAATTACTGAGGCTAGAGGCCTGCAATTTGGTATGTTTGATGACCAGAGGGTAGATGATCAGCATTCCAATTTGCTACCGTCTAGCCTCAGTAAGTTTTTAGATATGAGGGCGAATAGTATAAATTAGTTTGTTGTAGATCTGAGGGCAGACAGAATAAAATAGTTTTTTAGATCTGCGGACGGACAGAATAAAGTGTTTTTTTAGATCTGAGGACGGACAGAATAAAATAGTTTTTTTAGATATGAAGGCAGACAGAATAAAATAGTTTTTTAGATCTGAGGACGGACAGAATAAAATAGTTTTTTAGATCTCTGGAATGACATAACAGAGTGCGGACAGAGAAAGTGCGGACAAACAGATAAAACCATCTCAATAGTTTTTATTATTTACAGAGAACGAAAACTAAAAAATAGATACGATAAGAAGGCAAAAATATTCGGTGTAGAAAGGAAATTCAATACATGAACTTGCATACAGAGAATTTTATTCACATATTCCGAAGAGTTTTCGAACAAAATATGTTCGAACGGGAGAGCAGGAGATGCAAACTCGAATAAAAGAGTTAGTTTGAAGGGAAATGAGAAAGAGGAACTCGACTATAGAACAAGTGAGCTAAATATTTATTTACCTATTTTAGTTTTAGCTTTTGTTTATCATTTTTATGAATTGATTTATTATTTTACTTATTTTTCATTTATTCTCTTTATTAATTTATTATTTTACCTATTTCTTATTTATCTGTTAAAATATTTATTAGTATATTGAATCATCTATCTATGGTCTATCTATCTATATGTATGTATATTTACACTATATATATATATATATATATATATATGATATATATATATATATATATATATATATATATATATATAAATATGCATATATGTGTAATATATATATATGATATATATATATATATATATATATATATATATATATATATATATATATATATATATATATATATATATTATATATACACACATATATATAGTATATATATATATATATAAATATATATATATATATATATATATATAATATAAATATATATATATATATATGATATATATATAGTATATCATATATATATATATATATATATATATATATATATATTATATATATATATATATATATATATATATATATATATATACATAAAAAAATATATATATATATATATATATAAATAATGATATATATATATATATATATATATATATATATATATATATATATATATATATATATATATATATGTATATATATATATATATATATATATATATATATATATATATATATATATATATATATATATATGTATGTATATATATAGATATATATATATAGTATATATATATATATATATATATATATATATATATATATATATATACTATATATATTATACGTGTGTATGTGTATTTCATTAATTATTTATTTATTTATTTGATCATGTATTTATTTTTTAATATATTGCTGAGACTCATAATGGAATAATAACCATTTAATATACTTTATTGTCAATGCTCATTAAAACAACGGTATCGTAAATCTTATTGATTTTTAAGATATACGAATAATTACAATGCGATCACTGAAGCCATTTTCAGATTTTTTTACGGGTCACATTCCTGGTTATATTACTCCATTAGAGCCAAAGAGGTCATTCTGGAGGAATAATAAAGATGAATACAATTATGCGAAGTGTGGCATTTCAGTGCTTTAACTTCCACACACATAACTCAAAACAGTTAAAAGGGTAGTACTGCATCTACCTAAATAACACCCACACATAATAAAGATGTACCAAATTTCACCTACACATAACCCATTGCAATTGTTAAGATAATGTTGAATTTACCCGTTAAAATCACACCTAGACATATCCCAACACCATAATAAAAATGTACCAACTCCCATCTACATATAACCTAATGCAATTGTTAAGATAATGCTAAATTTATCCATTAAAATCACACCTAGACATATTCCACAGCCATAATAAAAATGTACCATCTCCCACCTACACATAACCTGAGAAAAGTATTAAGATAATGTTGAATTTACCAGTTAAAATAACATTCACATATAACCAATCGCCTTAATGACAATGTACCAACTCCCACCTACACATACCCTAGAGCAATTGTTTACCTCTTAAAATTACACACAGACATAACCTATCGCCAAAAAAAAAAAAAAATGTAACGATAATGAAAACGAGAATCATTCACCAAGCATGAAATCAAAACGCCAGTGGGATAAATATTCAGAAGCTAAGGCGAAAGCGTCAGATACTGCAGGACACCAACCAATGTTATACCCAAGAACATCCGAGCTGCTGCCAAACTAGACCCAAGTTTATCGGAGTCCAAATGGGAGGAAGCACTGGTATACATGAACCAGAATAAGAACTTGGTCCGCATTCTGCCATTCAAAGCGAAGGGGGAAATATTTAGCGACTAGAGTCTCGGCGAGTCGTAAAGTGGCTTATGTAATAACCTGCTCGCGGAGTCTCCCCAAAACTATATATAGCAGGTACATTTACGGATATAGGTCGCAACTCGAATGATATGAGGTTTCGTTCGAGAGTCTTTGTCTGGTAAATCCTCTTTTTATTACTACGCGTATTGGGATCTCGAGATGAAATATCGTCGCGCAGAGAGAGAGAGAGAGAGAGAGAGAGAGAGAGAGAGAGAGAGAGAGAGAGAGGGGGAATTACTTTTTCTGCTCCTTATATATTATATATATATATATATATATATATAATATATATATATTATATATATATATATATATATATA
>NC_061110.1:962598-970098 GCF_015104395.2 Macrobrachium nipponense | reverse complement strand
ATATATATATCTATATATATAATTAAAAGGAGCCCATAAAAAACACCAAAATATAGAGAGAAAAGTACTATATTTCAGAGACTGCTGTCTCTCTCTTCAGGTATATGAATGAGAAAGGTTCACAGAAAAGGTGGTATTTATACCAAGAGTTCCTTCCACAGGTAAGCCAATTTAGGTCACCCCCGCTGATAATCTTCCTTTAATCTTCTTCAGCGTTGGTTGAATGAAAACTTCGTCGATCACATCTGAAATCCACGCTCCTTGTGACAAATTCCTGTTTATTGTATGGTTATGTTCATTTATATGGTTGAAAATAGCTGAGTTCTGTTGTCCATACCTAACTGACCGTTTGTGTTGTATTAATCTCTGGGGAAATGATTTTCCTGTAAATCCGATATTAGATTGGTCACAGTCCTGGCATGGGATCTCGTAAACCCCAGTGTCCTTGGGCGATGTCTTTTGTTGGACGTTAATCAGGGATTTGGCTAAGGTGTTCAGGTAAGTAAATGCAAAAGGGTTAGATTTTCCAAGAATCTGAGTCATCTTTGTAATCGTGTCCAGGTGGGGAATTTTTATTTTGTTGTTGGGTGTATCTCTGGTCTTGTCTTTCGGGGGTCGGTAGAAAATTACGTTTGCTTTGTGAATTGCTTGCTCAATTATATAGTCAGGATACTTTAAAGACGAAAGTTGCTTACGAATTAGTTCGAATTCTTTTTCCAGGAAATCTGAGGAACAAATTCGCAAGGCTCTTAAGAACAGATTGCTGGCTACACCTATCTTGATAGCAATGTCATGATAGCTAAAGTAGTGAATGTATGAAAGCGAGAACGTTGGTTTTCTGTATATGGTAAATTTGTATTCTGTCGTGGCTCTGATTATTAAAACATCAAGAAAAGGAATTTTGTTGTCTGCTTCCCATTCAACTTGAAATTTGATGCTGGGAACTAATGCGTTTAATTTTGAAAGGAATTAATTAAAATTGCCCCACCTATTATCCCAAAATGTTAGAATATCATCAACATATCTCATCCAAAGCATGTTTTGGGGTTTTATTGCATTTATTACTGTAGGACAATCCTTTATTCCCATTATATGTACTTTTATTGTCGCGAGCATACAAAGAAATGTAAACATGACTTAATTACAAAGATTTCAAAATTATACGCCAATCCCCTAACGAACAGCATTTAGCTATTTAAGAATCACTTTTCATTAAAAAACTCGTTCCGCAGTTAAACACCCAGTCTTCTACAACACCTCTGTATCTCTCGTGAGTTCAAGTCAAAGCTGACCCGGCCCGAATTGTCACTCGGTCTGTGCTTAAAGCACCTTATGGTAATGACTCCTCCCTACTCTTGTACTTGTTTTTTTATATTTGTAAACTTTTTAAACTTTTAATATGTATTCCGAGTTTGTGATTTTAACTTTTGTTTTATCTTTTTATGTCTACTGGTTGATAGCACCGCTTTATTTTCTTTCCATTTCTTAATATATATATATATATATATATATATATATATATATATATATATATATATATATATATATATATATATATATATATATATATATATATATATATATATATATATATATATATATATATATATATATATATATATATATATATATATATATATATATAATATTATATATATATGTATATATATATGTATATATATATATATAGTATATATATATATATATATATATATATATATATATATATATATATATATATATATATAAATATATATATATATATATATATATATATATATATATATATATATATCTATATATATATATATATATATTATATATATTATCATTTATATGACATATACTCAATATACTATTAATTCCGAGGTAGAGCGAATTAGATATAAAGGACTTTGTAGCTCAATATACACACATGTCATATATATATATATATATATATATATATATATATATATATATAATATATACATACACATATATATATACATATATATATATATATATATATATATATATATATATATACTAAAAGGTTTTTTGCAATATATTTTGCATCAGAACATCCCTGATGAAACAGGAAGTACTATTAATAGAGTCTCGCTGTCTTTCTTATGAATCTCTGTAATAGGGAAAGACTCTCTATCACGAGAGTATATATAATGTTCTAAAGGGTCCACAATAATCCAAAGTGTAAAAAGTCCGTGTATAATTTTGAAGACTTTACAGAAAGCTTTCGAACCCTTCCCTGGGTTCATCTTCAGTCCAAATGAACAAAAAGTTACGACAAGTACAGAGGTAAATTTAAAAAACAAGAGTCGTTGAAGATCGTTGACAACGGTCGTTAGCCCGTTAATGGGCCAGGTTAAGAAAGAGGGTAGTTAACAACAACTAGGTGATACCCTCTCCCTATCAATCCTTCTGGCTGCAATCCTGTTGGATCTTCGTACAGGTTGTTGCAACATTACATGTTTGTGAAAACATGTAATGTGTGAAGAAAACAATAATTAATTGTCAATCATTTTGAAAAATGGGACATATAATCCATCCAAATAACTAAAGACAATGAATGATTTACAGACCTATTTCATTGTGCCCATAAATCACGGAGTTACTGCCGTCACAGTCGGAATCAATTTCCATGGCGTTCCATTTATCACCACGGAACTGAGTACTTCTATTGTTAGAAAAATCTGGCAACTATACACGTCCATTGCTACATAATGTTGGACGATACTGGTAAATGGTGTGCAATGAAAAGAGTCGGGCGATACGAATCTGCATAACTGGAATATGAGGCCGTATCACTGCACGCATTTTCACTGGCTTTCATTTCAGTATTAAAAGTCTCCGTTTGATCTCTGTATTCTATTTCGTGTCAAAACTTAGGTTAAATATCCTTCATCCAGTAATCAATCGGTATCCCAAAGCTAGTTTTAACTATACAGGAGGGGACAATCAGACAGTAGCTAAGTGGAATATATGGTATCCGAAAACTAAAATTGTACTTCATGAACAAACAAAATAATTTCACAAATCTTCGACAAAAACACGCTGTTTAGCTTACTCAAGGTATGATTTATATTTCTTGATGTGAATATTTAATGATAAAACGTCTCAATACATTATCTAACCCTTAAATTTAAAAAAAGTGTTAATATGCAATATTATCTTAAAACATACAGATGAGTTCACAGGTCATTTTCTTCATAAAATATAACGATTTATTGCGCAAAGAATATCGTTAGTATAATGATGAAAATAGATTGAAATGTAATTTGAATATGTACATTTTTATCTGATATTAAAAATAGTAAGTAATTTTTTCAAAAAAATGTATAGTTATGAAAATAGTGTAATCGCCTTTCCAAGAAACATGGATGATAATATAACAAAAGACTAAATATCTGGCCATTTTTGCAATGAGGCAGTGATAATAGCAAGCAGATATTTTCATAAAATTTAATAGTTACGGCAATAGTTTAATCTCTTTTCCAAGAAACAAAGGCGATAAAGACTTAGAAAATGGTAAAGGATGAAAGCTAACTTAACAAAAAAGCATTTAGCCATTTCTACAATCAGGCAGCGAGAATAGCAAGTAGATATCCCGTGGTACAAGAACTTACCGGTTTTTAAAGCAGTGAGCTCGGTCTTCAAGGCATCACCATTTCAATAACTCCTAATGACACTGTAGTAATTCGTAACTCTTCCACTCGAGACAAGTTTAAATTGAAGGAGTTTGAAAGACGTCTCCTCAAAGTTACCGGAGAGAAGATTCCTAGGAATATTTTTCTATTTCTTTGTTTGCCGAGACTAGTCATATGCTTGTTGGCACGACGACATTATTTATAATAAATAGAAAGCCGTGATTATGGTTCTTGGAGTTATTTCATTACAATCATTTGTACGAAAGTACGTTGGGTTGTATAGATGGGGCAAATTAAACTATAATTATATAAATTTTAATAAAAATGTTTTATTCAGTGTGGACATACATACACAAACGCACACACACACACACACACACATATATATATATATAATATATATATATATATATATATATATATATATATATCATATATATCTATATATATATATAAAAGATAGAAAACGTTGGCGAAAGCAGGCCACAGCATATGGAAGGACAGGGTGACAAGGAGATAGCAGGTCATCAGGTGATAATACATTTATTGCCGACGCGTTTCGTAACACATAGTTACATCATCAAGGCTAAAAGAGAAACAACACAAATTAAAAATACATGAAACATAACTTTGACTTAAAGAGTCTCAACAAATATACAAAAAACATACATAAAATGAAAGCAATTTAAAAATCACCTACTAGACTAAAAAGTTGAAGACTGAGTGATTCGGAGAGAAGGGAGAAGCAGCGAAGAAAGCCGGTTCAACCCAGATACAACTGTACAGAGGAGGTGTGTGAGTTCATCTTGGACACTAACTGCTTAATAAACAACGACTCAAATATACGCAGTTGTGTAAAAAACGGCCTTGTTTTGGCCAGACAGAGAAATCAGTATAATTGATGGTGGTTTTACAAATTTTGCATGATTTCTGATATTTGAAAATTCTGGATTGGACCACTCTGCAGCCAGTACGAACTACACCATTATGTGAATCAGCCTCTGACTTTTAGCAATCGTTTAGGTCGAACCCACGTAAGTCCCCAAATCACATTAGGGGCAAGTATATTTATATACGAGTGAAGATTGCAATATTGGGCAGAGTCTGTCTTTAAATTTGAAAAGTGATCCTATTGTAAGCGGAATTTTTTGGAATTAATACAACTTGCAACATATTAAGTGTTTTTCAATTGCAGACTTGAGATTCCTTCTAAATTTGTCGTCTTGGATGTATGGAATACTGGCATATAGTTTCTTTCGTGGAACAGTGCTTATGGAAGGGGAGTCCAATAATTTCTTATTTAGAAAATTCTTGCAATGTTTGAAGAAAACATGTGAGGGGAACCGGAAAAATATCTAAACAGGAACAATATTTCTTTATGATACAAATCCCAGGAAGAGGTTAGAGTGTAAGCTAGATGGAGCAAGGTAAAAATTGAATTAAGTTTAAAATTATAAAAAACAAGCACTATAAAAGTTTGAACCCAGACCGGAGAACGTCTTTTTTCTAAAAACGGAATTGTTAAAACTATCACCACTTCGAAAAACCAAAACATCCAAAAATGGTAATCGATCATTTTCCTCTCTCTCTAATGTAAACTTGATATTAGGATGTAATTCATTGATGTACGAGAGAAATTGATCAGCATGGAAAGCTGATTTGAAAAGAACAAAGGTGTCATCGACAAACCGTTTATACGCAAGAGGATAAAAACCAAGGGGGCAATTTTCCAACATGTCCTCCTTTAGGGGGCACATGAAAATATTGGAAAACGTGGGACCGAGAGGTGATCCCATTGCCATTCCGTCAACCTGTTTATAAAGATGATCACTAAAAATAAAAGCAGTGTCCAGCACTGCTAATTGCAACAATTTCTTAAAAAGACAACGATCATAGTTAAAATAAGTGTCATTAGGTTCAATAAAAATTTTATCTAAAATAACCTCGATTGTTTCTTCTACTGAGACATTTGTAAATAAAGATTCAACATCGTAACCGGGCATATATAAGTCAGAGTCTTGACATAAAACATATGATTTTTTTGAATTCTTCGGGAGGGGTTTTGCAAGGTATGTTGATTATAAGTAAATGGTTCTAGTAAAGGAACTAGGTATTTAGCTAGTTTGTAATTCGGAGCTTGAATTGATGACAATATTGGTCTCATTGGGGTTCCTTCTTTGTGTGTTTTAGGTAGACCGTAAAGGACTCCAAACGATGTACCTGAACAATATAGATCTTCATAAGTGTCTTTGCTAATGACATTCTTAGTATTACGTTCTTTTAAAAATCTATTGATTTTATCTTCAACTTTAAATATGTTTACATTCAGGTTTACCAATTATCTGAAAGTTGCTTTCGTCCCTCAGAATAGACTCCATTTTATGAATATAATCTTCTTTGTTCAGGATGAGATTACCCTTACCATTATCTGGTTTAGTAATTATCAATTTTTCATTTTTTGCCAGATTTTTCAGAATATCTAAGTCAGTTTTCTTAAAGAAAGGTGTCCAATTAGTCGTCAATTTTCTAAATGCCTGTTGGGTAATATCCGATAGTTGCGACTGTAATTTACTAATATCAACATTAAAAGACTGATTTTTTAACCTGTTAAATAATTATTCTAAAGGCAGAAAAATCCTGTTGTAGTTTGGTTTGTAACAAGGCATGCAGAAGTCCAATCCAAGAGATAACAAGAACTCTTCTCGTTTTGACAGTACATGAGAGTAAAGGTTAAATATTGAACTCACACTATGGTTAAAATGAGGAAGGAGAACACCAAGGCTTTGTAATTTTATACTATGGCATCGTTGAATACTGGTAATATGGTCCAGAACTGTTTTTGTTAAACAGAATTTGAAAAATTAAAAAATAATAAAATCAATGAAAGACAGGTGCTTCGAACACGTTGAAATAAACATTGTACATGATGGATATATTAATAAAGGTAGAAGCCATGAAGGAAAGTGAAACACTAGAGCGCTGTGTATGTGTGTGTGTGTTTGTTGTGTTTGTGTGCCTGCAAATAAGCAAGGGAATATCTTTATGAGTGGGGGTAAATTTTTACGCTATACCTAGTGTCAAATACTAACTACATGTATAGTTGATGAAAGGAAATAAATAAAGTCCTTAATTCAAAGTAATGATCGCATAAACATGTAAGTATGATCATCGTCAAATGAGATCTAAGCAACGACAATTAACGTAAATTTGTCCCAACCTTAAGCTATAATTTACATATTAATGACGGTACATCAGATAAGACTAATAATGAGATTCGTTATCTTAAGAAGCTTCTGTTTAATTCGGCAGGTTGGCTGTTCCTTACTTCGTTATGATGTGTTTATTGAATTCTACTTGTACCCAGTTTTTGATTGATATTGTTTTTTCAAGGTTATGGGTTACAAGGAGCCTGAAAATTTAATGAATTCCGGTACATAGGTTTTTCTAGATTCCGTCTTTGTGGATATTGAAAGTATATATTGTGCTTTGATCTTGCATGAAAAATAAATATATGCAAGACCAGTTTTCCTTGGATTTTTATTAGGTTTTCTTTTAGAAAATTGGATATATTTTTTTACTACCTCCATTTAATACACTACGTGAAAAAATTAGTTTATAATGGTTTTAGAAACAAACTAACTTCAGTCTATATATATTTCGAATGAATATACTTTTGTCTCTCGTGAAATATTAGCATAGCAAAGACAAACATTTCTTAGATTTTTCATAAGGATTCTTAGAGAGAAAAATATTGATATAATATTTTAATCCAGTTTTTGTCTTGTATACCACCTGATAAAATTGTTTACAATAGTTTTCGTGAAAAAGTGACAAATCAATAATGCAAACTAAG
>NC_061110.1:956097-962098 GCF_015104395.2 Macrobrachium nipponense | reverse complement strand
TTTGTTCATTGCTACCTCAAGGCTGAATTAAATATTGGCGAACTCCTGTTTTACTGATGCAATCTACGCGCTGGGAACTATTAGGGTGGTGAGGGGGTTTTCGCCCTGTCCATAGGCTCAACAGTAAAACTTTCACTTTGTGACAAAGAAATTTACCGTCCCCCGTTGGTTTGTTTCCTGTTTTTACTTTTTCGCTGTTGTGAACAAGCCGATTTCTCTATTCAGTGTTTCACAGAAGATGAACCACTATTCATGTCGAAACCAAGCCCACTAAAGTGGCCATTGACTTGATATTCAAGCTTCCAAAGAACATACGGTTGATCACTAGGAAGAAGTAAGACGAGGTAAAGGGCAAAACCAGGAAGAACGCGATAACCACTTATTTAAAAAATAAAAAGAAATAATGAATTAACCAATAGATATGACATTGTAATTTAAAATACAAGGAGAATTTTAGGTGGTAAATAATACGTCACACCTTCGCTTGAGCGTTTTAGAAGAACTAAGCCCATAGGGCCATTGACTTGAAATTCAAGCTCCCAAAGCATATGAACCACCATCGACTACCTTCACTCTTTCAATATATCCTTCATTCGCGAAGACTTACGGACACTTTTGCCCCACCGATAAATAACCAACACTGTGATACCTTCCGCCGCTATCCTCCATTTTGATAAACTATTGGAAACATGGTACAGGGGGGAAACCCCCATTCCCGTAAGGTGGATAAACCCAAAAAGATCTGAAAGAGTTTTCTCAATATAGCTATAGTGCAATTTTGGTGAGGATATAGATACGCTACTACATTTTCGCAAAAGGGAATTGGAAATCGCGAGTGAAATTATTTTCTAAATTCGAAAAAAAATGTCAACAAGAAAAATGTCCAACTAACTGGGTTTTGTACATTTGATTGATTTTGTAACTATGTTGAATTGATTTACTGCCGACGGAATTTTATTATAAGTAGCAAAATAACTATCATCGTGGATATAAACTAACCAAGCATTAGGTCGTACTAACGTCACTTAGGTAACTTAATTAACTTTGAAGTACCCCAAAACAAAATGAAAATTTATGTATTCGTAATTTCGTCAACGATTTATAATATATATCCATAGTTAATAATATATAGTATTATTATATATATATATAATATATCTATATATTAGATATATAGTATATATAATAATATAAATATATATCTGTCGTGTGTGTCTATGAACCATAGTACCTGAAAAACATTACTAACAAAACTACCTGTGGAACTAAAGGACACCAGTAATCAATATTTTTCGAAAGACAGAAAAATTCGTTGTATTTTCCTCTTGGATCAGGTGTGCCTTTTCAAGATGGGTGGAATGTAATTGAGTAGAGATCATCTTTTGTTGTCCAATAATCCCTTTCTTCTTCTTTGAATGCTCCAGTCCCAATTCGGACTCTCTCTCTCTCTCTCTCTCCTCTCCTCTTCTCTCCTCTCTCTCTCCTCTCTTCTCTCTCTCTACTTAGTCTATTTTCCAGTATAAAATGGTGTAGCGGAAAGAATCCTCCAATAAAAAAAAGCGTGAAATCTGTAACAGAGAGATAGGAGAGAGAGAGAACCTTACCTTACCTTACACCTTACCTTACCATCTTGTTCTGGTTGCCCCCATGGTCCCTCAGTGTGGAGGCATCTCTAATGGTCTACCAGAGAGTTGGCTAGGTCAATCTTCCGGTATATTTTGCATTCTTCCCAACATTCGTTGGATGGGTTCTGGGAATGCAGTTTTAAAACACGAATCTACGCTCACTCCTGCCTATACTTCCTTAGGATGAGCTGGCAACGCATTGAATAGACGCTGCATTATCGATGCCTGGTGCGTAAGCAGGATTAAATGTCCTGTGTGCTTTCCTTATTTTTCCTGGTATAGTTTTTGGGCCACTATTAATCTACCTCGCTTGCTGCTTCTTTGATATTTTTAGTCCCATGATATTTTTTCTGCTATTCCTTTGCTATCTGTTTCCCCCATGCCTTGAAATTATCATGTAAAGCGTTCTTTCTCCTTTCCTTTCTAGACTATATAATTTTAAGGTAAAGGATTGTCGTCCTTTCCCAGGTAGTCAAGGTCTTTAACTTCTTCTATTCTAGCTGTTAAACGGACCTTTGTACACTCTCTATTTGTGCAATATCCATTTTGATAGTGTGGGTACCATCTCATATTGACAATATTCAAGTGGCACTACGAACATATGTTTTATAAACGCATAATCATGTGGTTCATCTTTTCTTGTTTGAAGTGCCAGTAAACAAACATTCCCATTTTTGCTTTACATTTTGCCAACTCGAATTGCTACTTTGATCATTGCATAAACCATGTTCCTATTCATCATCACACCAAGGGTCTTTAACTGCTTCCTTATTTTGTGATTGTCTCATTATTGAGGTCCCCTTATATGCATATTAGCTTTCTTTCATCTGTCCTCCACATAATTTATTGATTCAAAATTTTATCTGAGTTAAATACCATCCTATTTAACCTCTGCCCACTCATATACTTTGTTAACGGTCTATTTGTGAGAAGCGGTTCCTTCTTCATTTATCACAAGTAATTTCTTACTTACTTTTCCTGTGTCATCTGCGAAACTACTCCCTACCGAATCCTTAACCATTACTGGTCTATGTCTTGCAATCATAATAACAAAAACAGTATTGCCAGCTAACACCGTACCTTGCGGCACACCGGATATTACCTTGGCTTCATCTGATTTCTCGTCGTTTGCAATAACTATCTGTTTTCTGTTGTGTAAAAATTCTTTTAACCATCTTCCTACTTTATCCACGATATTGTGTTTTCTATTTTTCTTCGCTAATATATTATGGTCTACTTTGTCTAAAGCTTTTGCAAAGTCTAGATAAACCACATCTGTTTCATTTCCGCTTTTCATATTTTTGAATATGTTCTCACGGTGGACTAACAGTTGGGTTTGTGTACTTTTTCCGGGTACGAAAACCATGTTGTCCTTTATTAAACAAATTATTGTATTAAATGTTTCATAATATTTTTCTTCATTACCCTTTCATACACTTTCATAATATGTGATGTTAGACTCACAGGCCTATAATTACTTGCCTCTAGTCTTGATCCACTTTTGAAAGTAGGGGTAATATATGCTAATTTGTGCTCATCATAAATCTTGCCTGTATCTACACTTTGTCTTAATATATTGCAAGTGGCTTTGCGATAGAATGAACTACTTTCTTTAACAAAATAGCAGGGACTCCATCAGGCCCTGCAGCAGCTCCATTTTTAATTTCATTAATAGCCTGCACAATATCAGCTTCATTAATATCTATGTCAGCTAAATATTCACTATTTTCATCCCTTACTTCTATATCATTATCTTCATTATCTATTCTAGGGGTGAATTCAATCTCTTCTATCGTTCTGCCAATATGTTGCAAATTTCCTTTTTTCATTCGTTAATCTCCCTTCAATTCTTAGAGGGCCTATTTCTATTCTTCTTTTATCATCTTCTTCGCATATGAGTAGTAATATGTTTGGGGTTTTGCTGATATTTAATAGGGTTTTTTCTTCCAAGTCCCGTTTTTTCATTTTCTTTTGATTGTATATCTTTTGTTCTGCATTTTCTATCTTACTTTTTAGTTCTATAACGTTCCATGCATTTTTTTCTTTTGCAAGACCTTTTTTCCACTTTCTGATTTTTTGGAACAAGATCCTTCTGTCTCTTGGTATGCATGACTGATGTTTACTTTTCTTCTTCGGTATATATCTATCCACTATTTTCTCTAATATTTTATATAATATCTCCGTATTTACCTTTATGTCATCACTTACGAAAAATGTTATCCCAATCTTTGTTTAATTCTTCATTTATTTCTGACCATTTTATATTTTTACTGTTGAAGTTGTATTTTCCATATCCTTCCCACTTTTTCATTTCTTGCTTATCTCTATTTCACTTGCTTTGGAATGGACTGTTAATTCTATGACATTATGGTCTGAAATACTCGCATTATAAACTATTATTTCTTTAACATAATTCATCTCGTTCACAAATACTAGGTCTAAAATATTTTCCTTTCTTGTTGGCAGGTGATTTATTTGTTGAATGTTTTGTATTCTAGTAGCATATCTAATAGCTTTTCGAATTGCCTCTTATCTTCTGCACTACTATTACTCTCTTTTTTATATGTATAAGTACATCCACAATCTCCTATTCGTTCTTTCCAGTCTACGAAAGGAAAGTTGAAGTCTCCAGATAGGAGAATAGTCCAGTCCTTGTGATTTCTACATATATCATCCAATTTTTTCTATTATTAAGTCAAACTCTTTAGTATTAGGAGGTCTATATATTACTATGTTCATTAATTTTTCATATTCAAATTCTACCGCTATTAGTTCACATTCTGAGTTACTATATTTCTCATATATTTTTCCTTGTTTTTGTTTTTTTGTCTTCCCATATATTGCGGTTCCCCTTGATTCCTATTTTTTCTATCTGATCTATAAGTTTGGAACCCTTTTATTTGATCATCATACCCAGTCTCTTGGGAATACCAGGTTTCACTTATATTCATTATTATCTATTTTCTTTTCAATTTGGGTTAGTTCTTCTAAGTACTCTATTTTTCTTTTTGAGTTACTCGTAACTAGACCCTGCGCATTCATCACCATGATGGTTTGCGTGTTTTCTCCTTCATTTAATATTGGTAATAATAAGTGATTTTCCATGTCTCTTTCCTGTTTCTGGTATGTTGTTCTTTTTTTCATTTCCAGAAATTCTGACATTAAAAAAATCCAACTTTTCCATAATATTTGTTCTTGCCTTCATCATAACTTATTCATTTTGTGTCTGAATCTGTAAACTTTTCTCCATATCTGCAATATCCTCTTGCATAATAAAAACAGTTATTATCTCTTGAGTAGAATCTTGGAGCTGATGCATTGAAATTTTTTGCTGACACCTCTGCATATCTCGTTGATGGCTTGCTTTTTTCGTTTTACACCTGATATTCTTCATTCCTCTCTTTATTTGTTTCTTTCTTATTTTTGGATTTTATTAACTTGATTGGTTATTTATTTGATTATTTTTCATGGCTACAGGGTGCATATATTTACATTTTTGTCGAACTTACATCCTTTTCCTTCTTTTAGGTTTTTGCATATTTTTTGATGTAGATCTCTGCAATCATCCTCATAGCCATCTAGGTATGCACATTTACCATATATTTCATAGTTGTGACATACCTTAGGATGTTTGTAGTAACATTTTTCTCCAAATCTGCAATTCCCTCTTTTCAAAAGGTTGCAGACTTTTGTCTTTTTTGTATATTTTTTCCTCTTTCCCGTCATTGTGTAGATCTGGGTAGAGCCTCTTCGGCATTTTTCTTTTGTGTTGTCATATCATAATTTATTTCTTCGTAGGTATGCTGCTTTATAGCCTCATATGTAGTATCAATGAGTATCTCTGCATCCATACTTTTTATCTTGTTCTTTTGTTTCCTTATCTTTTTCTGTCATTTCAGTTTTGTTTACTTCTCTTTCGTTTTTCCTCATCTTCTTCTTCTTCTTCTTCCTCTTCTCTTCTTCTTCTTCTCATCCTCAACTATTTGTACACTTCAATCTGATTTAATAACATTGTCTATCCATGGTAGACATGTTGAGCAAAAGATTCTTGTCTTTTCTCATATCTTGCATTACCTCAGCACACTGTGGATGGGTCGGAATGTTGCATGCCAGCACATTTTCTGATTAGGTTTTTGTGGATTAACTATGCTATACCACACCTTACACAGTTTACATGCTTTTGGCATTCTTTTTCCTAATGCATCAATTAGGATATTTCACAAGGTTCACCTTATTCATTTTCTTTGTCGGAATATGTTGGTTTATGTATATTTTCTTTATGAGTCTCTGACCACTTGGATTTTATTTGGAACTTCTTCAATTATTTTCAAGATGTTTTCAGTTGATTTGTTCCAGTTTGAAGGATTGTATCCTTC
>NC_061110.1:936097-951097 GCF_015104395.2 Macrobrachium nipponense | reverse complement strand
ATATCCCGTGGTACAAGAACTTACCGGTTTTTAAAGCAGTGAGCTCGGTCTTCAAGGCATCACCATTTCAATAACTCCTAATGACACGTAGTAATTCGTAACTCTTCCACTCGAGACATAAGTTTAATTGAAGGAGTTTGAAAGACGTCTCCTCAAAGTTACCGGAGAGAAGATTCCTAGGAATATTTTTTTTATTTCTTTGTTAGCCGAGACTAGTCATATGCTTGTTGGCACAAACGACATTATTTATAATAAATAGAAAACCGTGATTATGGTTCTTGGAGTTGTTCCATTACAATCATTGTACGAAAGTACGTTGGGTTGTATAGATGGGGCAAATTAAACTATAATTACATAAAGTTTAATAAAAAGGTTTTATTCAGGGGTGTGGACATACATACATAAACAACGCACACACACACACACACACATACACACACACACCACACACACATATATATATATATATATATATATATATATATATATATATATATATATATATATATGTATATATATATATATATATATATATATATATATATATATATATATATATATATATATATATATATATATATATATATATATATATATATATATATAATTTTAATTTTACTTCGTGGCTTATACCTTTATTTATGGATTTATCACGTTCCAAACTTATATATATGTGTGCGTCCTTGTGTTTGTGTATACATCTTAAAACGTTTTTTGCAATATATTTTGCCTCAGAAAACATCACAGAAGTAATATTTATAGTCTCGCTGTCTTTTTTTTTTATGAATCTCTGTAATATTATCGGTTGTTTATTGGCTGTGAAGGATCGTCGTTCTAATATTATAACTGCTGCCATAAATCTTTATTTCTATTATTTATGATATTGTTAAGAATAGCACTCAGCAAAGAAAAGAACTCCCTTATATATGAGAGAATTTCAATAGATATAAGTAAATTATATATATATATATATATATTATATATATATATATAATATATATATATATATATATATATATATATATATTATATATAAAAGACAGAAAACGTTGGCGAAAGCAGGCCACAGCATATGAAAGGACAGGGTGACAAGGAGATAGCCGGCTCACAGGCGATAATACATTTATTGCCGACGCGTTTCGTAACACATAGTTACATCATCAAGGCTAAAAGAGAAACACACAAATTAAAAATACATGAAACATAACTTTGACTTTAAGAGTCTTAACAAAATAATAAAAAACAAAATACATACATAAAATGAAGCAATTTAAAAAATCACCTGCTAGACTAAAAAGTTGAAGACAGTGATTCGGAGAGAAGGGAAAAGCAGCGAAGAAAGCCGGTTCAACCCAGATACAACTGTACAGAGGAGGTGTGTGAGTTCATCTTGGACACTAACTGCTTAATAAACAACGACTCTAATATACGCAGTTCGTGTAAACGCTTGTTTGGCCCGAAGACAGAGAAATCAGTATAATGATGGTGGGTTTTACAAATTTTTTTTTTTGCATGATTTCTGATATTTGAAAATTCTGGATTGGACACTCTGCAGCCAGTACGATGACTTACACCATTATGTGAATCAGCTCTGACTTTTAGCAATCGTTTAGTCGAACCCACGTAAGTCCCCAAATCACATTTGGGGCAAGTATATTTATATACGAGTGAAGATTGCAATATTGGGCAGAGTCTGTCTTTAAATTTGAAAAGTGATCCTATTGTAAGGGGATTTTTTGGAATTAATACAACTTGCAACATATTAAAGTGTTTTTCAATTGCAGACTTGAGATTCCTTCTAAATTTGTCGTCTTGGATGTATGGAATACTGGCATATAGTTTCTTTCGTGGAACAGTGCTTATGGAAGGGGAGTCCAATAATTTCTTATTTAGAAAAATTCTTGCAATGTTTGAAGAAAACATGTGAGGGGAACCGGAAAAATATCTAAACAGGAACAATATTTCTTTATGATACAAATCCCAGGAAGAGGTTAGAGTGTAAGCTAGATGGAGCAAGGTAAAAATTGAATTAAGTTTAAAATTATAAAAAACAAGCACTATAAAAGTTTGAACCCGGAGCCAGACCGGAGAACGTCTTTTTTCTAAAACGGAATTGTTAAAACTATCACCACTTCGAAAAAACCAAAACATCCAAAATGGTAATCGATCATTTTCCTCTCTTCCCTCTGCCTCTCTAATGTAAACTTGATATTAGGATGTAATTCATTGATGTACGAGAGAAATTGATCAGCATGGAAAGCTGATTTGAAAAGAACAAAGGTGTCATCGACAAACCGTTTATACGCAAGAGGATAAAAACCAAGGGGGCAATTTTCCAACATGTCCTCCTTTAGGGGGCACATGAAAATATTGGAAAACGTGGGACCGAGAGGTGTGATCCAATTGCCATTTCCGTCAAACTGTTTATAAGATGATCACTAAAAATAAAGCAGTGTCCAGCACTGCTAATTGCAACAATTTCTTAAAAAGACAACGATCATAGTTAAAATAATGTCAGTTTCAAGTTCATAAAAATTTTATCTAAAATAACCTCGATTGTTTCTTCTACTGAGACATTTGTAAATAAAGATTCAACATCGTAACCGGGCATATATAAGTCAGAGTCTTGACATAAAACATATGATTTGAATTCTTCGGGGTTTTGCAAGGTATGTTGATTATAAGTAAATGGTTCTAGTAAAGGAACTAGGTATTTAGCTAGTTTGTAATTCGGAGCTTGAATTGATGACAATATTGGTCTCATTGGGGTTGGGGTTTCCTTCTTGTGTGTTTTAGGTAGACCGTAAAGGACTCCAAACGATGTATCTGAACAAATTAGATCTTTCATAAAGTTCTTTTTGCTAATGACATCTTAGTATTACGTTCTTTTAAAAATCTATTGATTTTATCTTCAACTTTAAATATGTTTACATTTCAGGTTTACCAATTATCTGAAAGTTGCTTTCGTCCCTCAGAATAGACTCCATTTTATGAATATAATCTTCTTTGTTCAGGATGAGATTACCCTTACCATTATCTGGTTTAGTAATTATCAATTTTTCATTTTTTGCCAGATTTTTCAGAATATCTAAGTCAGTTTTCTTAAAGAAAGGTGTCCAATTAGTCGTCAATTTTCTAAATGCCTGTTGGGTAATATCCGATAGTTGCGACTGTAATTTACTAATATCACATTAAAAGACTGATTTTTTAACCTGTTAAATAATTATTCTAAAGGCAGAAAAATCCTGTTGTAGTTTGGTTTGTAACAAGGCATGCAGAAGTCCAATCCAAGAGATAACAAGAACTCTTCTCGTTTTGACAGTACATGAGAGTAAAGGTTAAATATTGAACTCACACTATGGTTAAAATGAGGAAGGAGAACACCAAGGCTTTGTAATTTTATACTATGGCATCGTTGAATACTGGTGATATGGTCAGAACTGTTTTTGTTAAACAGAATTTGAAAAATAATAAAATCAATGAAAGACAGGGTGCTTCGAACACGTTGAAATAAACATTGTACATGATGGATATATTAATAAAGGTAGAAGCCATGAAGGAAAGTGAAACACTAGAGCGCTGTGTATGTGTGTGTGTGTTTGTTGTGTTTGTGTGCCTGCAAATAAGCAAGGGAATATCTTTATGAGTGGGGGTAAATTTTTACGCTATACCTAGTGTCAAATACTAACTACATGTATAGTTGATGAAAGGAAATAAATAAAGTCCTTAATTCAAAGTAATGATCGCATAAACATGTAAGTATGATCATCGTCAAATGAGATCTAAGCAACGACAATTAACGTAAATTTGTCCCAACCTTAAGCTATAATTTACATATTAATGACGGTACATCAGATAAGACTAATAATGAGATTCGTTATCTTAAGAAGCTTCTGTTTAATTCGGCAGGTTAGCTGTTCCTTACTTCGTTATGATGTGTTATTGAATTCTACTTGTACCCCAGTTTTGATTTGATATTGTTTTTTCAAGGTTATGGGTTACAAGGAGCCTGAAAATTTAATGAATTCCGGTACATAGGTTTTTCTAGATTCCGTCTTTGTGGATATTGAAAGTATATATTGTGCTTTGATCTTGCATGAAAAATAAATATATGCAAGACCAGTTTTCCTTGGATTTTTATTAGGTTTCTTAGAAAATTGGATATATTTTTTACTACCTCCATTTAATACACTACGTGAAAAATTAGTTTATAATGGTTTTAGAAACAAACTAACTCAGTCTTTATATATATTTCGAATGAATATACTTTTGTCTCTCGTGAAATATTAGCATAGCAAAGACAAACATTTCTTAGATTTTTCATAAGGATTCTTAGAGAGAAAAATATTGATATAATATTTTAATCCAGTTTTTGTCTTGTATACCACCTGATAAAATTGTTTACAATAGTTTTCGTGAAAAAGTGACAAATCAATAATGCAAACTAAGAAAAAGAAACTGTACATTCTGAACCAGGAACTGAACCGGTACTGGACCACCTTCACCATATCAAACACAATCTGTGAATTTATTCGTGGCAACCCAAGATTTACCACCTGTTGCTCATTAGAGATTATTAGATTTGCCAGAAAGTCCAATTTCAAGGAATGATCTGGTGTAACTGTATCTTCAGAACATATTTTTGCTACTTATACATTATCGCAAATGCGTGATAAAAAGGGGAAGGCAGAATTCCTGATAAAAGCATATTCAAGTCTAGCAACAGAATAAACTATTCTGTGCATATGAACAACTAACGCATTTTGACAGGCACGTATTTAACGATTTAAATTGCGTTCATTGAATAACTGGCTAAATGCTAATCCTCAGATTAGATTTAATAAAATAACATTCAACTTCGCACTTCAACATATTAATTAACTCACCCAGTAAAGATAAAGACTACTAATTTATCAACATTAACAAATACTTTCATATTGTTTGTAAGAATATATTGATATTGCTTTTGGATAGATAATAGTACATCCTACGCCAAAGTGTTATTGAGATAGTGAAGTTTCGGCCATTTCATGACCTCCATTGCTGAATGCAGGACTTCTATCTTCAAATAATCGAAGTCCTATATCATCATAGGTTTTCCCATGCAGAAACTAGGTCTTTATATATAACTAACATAAAGGTCTAGTATATTTATTCCACATGGGAAAGTCATTTAGGAAATAAACTTGTTTGCAATTGCAATGGGTGATCAAACTTCTGCACCTCTCTCATTCTCTTTCTCTCTCTCTAAGACACTTACACACAACACTTTATACTAATTCAAGGTATATATCGAATCTTTATGATTTTTTTTTAAGTCGTAAAGCTTTTATGGTGTTAGTTTTTAATCATATTAATTCTTTAATACAAAAAGCAGACTTTTTAACCAAGTCTAGGTAATGGATGGCTTCACATATCCACATAAGAGGAAAGAAGCAAAAAGGGGAGGAAGGGCTGAAATGAAATACAGAAGAGTATAATTTGTAAAAAAATTATATGAAAAATAAGGCAAATGAATGAATAATGTAGAAAATAGTAATTACAAAAAATAATAACTCATAATTATGTAAACATTTAAAAAAAAGTTGTTTTAAAGTCATGAAAAACACACCTAAAATCTCCACTTCTTCATTTAAACCCAATAGACCTCACAAGCTCCATCTTTCAACCTTTTTCCCTCAATTTTTTTTCAGCACGAAAAACATGTAGGCACGGTTGACGAGGTCCCTTGCTCCGGTAGATGAAAGCAAATATTACCCTTTTTCTAAAAGCACTGACAAAACTGTAGATTTTTACCTTTCAGAAATGTTTATCTACCTAACAAATAAAATTTTTTGATGAAAGTGCCAAAAAATATATACATGTATATTTTTTTCATTTCTCTATTGTGATAGTGTTTCTAAAAACACTGACAAAATGGTATATTTTTTCTTTTAAGAAATGTTTATCTGCCTAAAAATAAACATTTTGTAATGAAAGTGCCGAAAATGAATAAATGAATATTTCTTTATTTTTTATATTGTGTTTCTAAAAGCACTGACAAAATGGTAGATTCTTTTTAAAGAAAAGTTTATCTACCTAACAAATAACATTTTGTGATGAAAGTGCCAAAAAATATATACATGTATATTTTTTTATTTCTTTATTGTGATAGTGTTTCTAAAAGCACTGATGAAAGTGCTAATAGAATACCAATATTTTTTTATTTCTTTATTGTGATAGGGTTTGTAGGTTGATAATCAGAAGAGAGAAACTGGAATACATCGTTTTATAATATTTTATCTCATATCTATTAAATTATCACACTTACTCCTTTCCTTTAATTTCCACCTATACACATTTGGAGTTTTTAAATAATTACAATCAGTATATTTCATCTAATCATTGTTATATATAGTTTTCTATATTAGTTCCTTTTGCAGATTTTTATATTTTTTGTTAAAAATATAGAGTAAAAGCTGAAAAATTCTCGTTATAGATATTTCAATGACATCAAAAAAGAAATAAACAAATAAAATTAATATGAAGAATGAGCGATTACATCATTGAAAGGCGCTAAATTCTCGAATGTGTGTTGATGTTGGAGCCTTCCTCTCATCCCCCGAAGCGGAAACGTGAGTATAGGCTGTAGTGAAGGATCTAGAAATGGTCGAGAGAAACGTCACAGGACTTTAGGGATTCAGAGAAAAGATCTGGGAGGGAGGAGTCTAATTATATTGCGCCTCTAGGTCAGCAGCCGCCGTCGAGAATGAAACGAAGTGACCTGAAAAGAAAGTCGTAATTTGTTTGCGATGATGAAATGTAATCAAAGTATATGAGGGTGTAGAATAAAAATTATATAAAATTTTAATTGATAGAAACAAGGACTCTGAAACAAAGAAAATTGATACAATACAAAAATATATACCGTTTCAGTTACAGATTTTATAGGGATGCATTTTCACTCGTAGAGAAACAAAGCAAATGTAACTGTATTTGAGTGTAGCCTATGTAGTAGTATATGAGAGGGAGAGGAGAGAGAGAGAGAGAGAGAGAGAGAGAGAGAGAGAGAGAGAGAGAGAGCATTCCCAATCTTTATCACGGATCAAAATTTTTTGTCTACCACAGGGCAAACAAAAATATTTATTCCGTTAAGGTTTTTGGTTTTTTTCTTTCTTTTTTAGTATACTGTGTAACATTTAGTTACTGCCCTACACTCTTTTTGTTTTATAGTCTTCAATTGATACACAATGCCCTCATATACCTTTTACAGCCAGCGAGTGATATTCGATCCACAGTTTTATGTTTCACCTTTCCTGTTCAACGAAAAGCTTTTGCTTTCATGAGAATTTATTCTCAGCGTTTCGATATTTATCGTAAAATAAGAAAAAATAAATAAATAACACGAGAAGCAGGGAACTTATAAGCGTTTGAAGTCAATGCTGCATTTAATTTGTTTTATGGAAGCAAACTTAAGCCTCAGGCATAAGCCCAAGGTAAGCTACCTCATTCATAATGAATTCATTAAGCATATTGTTTATTTAAAATCTTGATAATCTCTACATTATACATATACCTTCCTAGAAATCTTGAAGCTGTATACATTTTTACACATACATAATTTAAAATCAGCCACAATGTATATTCCCATCTTTAAAACTGGTAGGTTGTACCACATTTCCTCTTGAAGCCAATGGATCAATCTTAAACGTTTCTTGGTTAATATTCTCATTGTTAGAAGTTGTCTTTTATCAATTTGGAGTTTATAATAGGACTTCCATCCTCTATACTATTGGAATTAAAACTACATTTTTTAGCTATGATTATTTTCACTATCATGAATAAAATTGCTGTCACTTAATGAATCTCATTTAGATTTCGCCTTCCCAAAATCCCTATTTCATAATTCCAATAATCTCGACTGATTGACGAAGTTTCCATGATAATACTCTCTATTAATCAGTTAATGCATCAATATACAAAGATAAGGAAATTAGTATGCGCAGGCTCACACTAATGAGGGAAATTCCTTCTCTCAGTGGCACATTAAGCCAAACCATGTCCCATGATTTCCATGTAAGTGGAAGCCCTCATTAACGGTCATTATCGGGATTTATCCTCCAATAAATCGCTGTTATGCAATACTGAAGGTTAGGCATTAATCTTACCTCTCGGGTGATTGGTGATTCCTGTCGCAATCGATTCTGGGAGCTTAATCCTTTATAACTTTTTGTTTTCTAATTTCGTTTTTAACTGATTATTTACTCGCCCCTATTCCATTCAGATATTAATCTGAATGGAATAGTTACCAGAAAAAATCTCGTGCCTTCAGCGAGGCTTTCTAAATAGGTGCAATAAAACCAGGTTTACGACATTGCTTAAAGAAAGCTGATATCCCTTATACAATTCAAGTATTTTAACCTATTTTCTGTTGTTCAGTTATATCTACAAATCTCGTACTGCCATCGGTCTTCGACTACTCAGTAACTTCATATCTTGCTCTGTGGCTCATCAGCAATCCCTTGTGAGTCTCATTCACTTCCAATCTACGGTTTGCAAGATTAAATTTTGATAGTAAATACCTATATTTACTGATACCTATATACCTATACATGGTATCAATAACACCTATTGTTTGATATCATCAGTTTCTCATTGTATAAAATGAGAAACTAAGATCGCAATAGTATGTATGCATAACCACATAGACAGAATACACTCCCCTCCCCAACTAGATCAGTTGAAAAGACCAGCTGATCAAATTAGCGAAAGCTTCTTGTATATATAGCAATATACATGCATACAACTACGGTCTTCATTTTCCCAATAATGTCATATTCACTATTAAAACTTTAATCTTCCTGCACTTCGCAAGTTCGTACGTGAGTCAGCAGTTACTTTCCATTCCCTCCATTTTATTAATTCCATCGTGGACACTATGGCTAGCCAATAATTCAATTTTCCGGATTTCTGAAGCATGTTCGATTCCTTGAAATAATCACTCCACGTCGGGAGATACGATTCGCTTCCTCGAAGAAGGAATACTTAGGAACTGTATGGGGTTTTTAATACAAGCTGAAGGAGTGCGTCAGCTGTACAAGAGAAATGCTCACGGTTCGTTAACATTCAATCGAGCGAGTTGTTACATTAGATTCATTTGAGATCTGGGAGAGTAGTTCTACCAGAATTGGATGATTTGTTAATGCATATATATATATATCTATATATATATATATATATATATATATATATATAGATATATATATAATATATATATTATATATATATAATAAAAGGAGTAGAAAAGTAATTCCTTCTCTCTCTCCTCTCTCTTTCTCTCTTCTCTCCTCTCTCTCTCTCCTCTCTCTCTCTCTCTCTCTCTCCGGGATAAGCGATATTTCATCTCGAGATCCCAATACGCGTAGTAATAAAAAGAGGATTTACCAGACAAAGACTCTTGAACGAAACCTCGTATCATTCGAGTTGCGACCTATATCCGTAAATGTACCTGCTATTTATATATAGTTTTGAGACTCTTCGGGGAGGTTTTAGTACATAGGCCACTTACGACTCGCCGAGACTTTAGTCGCTAAATATTCCCCCCATCGTCTTTGACGACAGAATGCGGACCAAGTTCTTATTCTGGTTCATGTATACCAGTGCTTCCTCCCATTCGGACTCCGATAAACTCGGGTCTAGTTTGGCAGCAGCTCGGCTGTTCTTGGGTAGAACATTGGTTGGTTTTCTGCAGTATCTGACGCTTTCGCCTTAGCTTCTGAATATTTATCCTACTGGCGATTTGATTTCATGTTTGGTGAATGATTTCTCGTTTTTCTTTATCCTTACATTTTTTTTATATATTTTTTTGGCGATAGGTTATGTCTGTGTGTAATTTTAAGAGGTAAATTCAGCAATATATTAACATTGCTCTAGGGTGGGTATGTGAAGGTGGGAGTTGGTACATTGTCATTATGATGATTGGTTTTGTGTGAGTGTTTATTTTAACTGGTAAATTCATCATTATATTAATCATTTTCTCAGGTTATGTATAGGTAGGAGATGTACATTTTTATTATGGGATATAGTCATGTCTGGGTGTGATTTTAAGAGATAAATTCAGCATTATGTGTAGGTATTTGTAGGTGGGAGGTGGTACATTTTTAATAATATAATGCTCTCTGGATATCAATTAAATCTCCCGCATCATACAAATAAGTACACATTTCACGCCGTGGAAAGGTAAATAATACTGGGGGGGGGGGGGGTTGTTTTTGGGGGGAACAAGAGACCACAATAAACAGCGAGAAAAAATTCTCCAAGCGGAAAGAAAATACATTGCCAAGAACTAGATTGCCTCGCTGTTGTTTACACGGGCACGGAGATTGCGGTAAACAACGGAGATTCGAAATGCGACCACGGGAGACCTCCCAAATCAAGGGAGAGTTACTGGAATCGCCTGGAAAAAATAAAAAAGATACTGGAACGGGAAGTATACAGGGTATATTTTTTTATCATACTTCTGAGAGTGACAGTGAGATGTACGTAAGTGCCTCGTTGCCTTGGAGAGCTGTCTGTCAGGAGCTGCTTTGCCATTTCACTCTGCAACATTTCGATGTTTATATGAGGAGAGGATTTTTTTATCTGTTTGTCTCATAGTTCATTTCTGGGATCATCAGATAAAGTTCTCAGAGAGAGAGAGAGAGAGAGAGAGAGAGAGAGAGAGAGAGAGAAGAGAGAGAGAGAGAGAGGAGAGAGGACAATTTATCGTCACATGAATTGCTTATGTAGTACACCTGGAACTGGATGAGAGAGAGAGAGAGAGAGAGAGAGAGAGAGAGGAGATGAGAGAGAGAGAGAGAGAGAGGACAGGTTTATCTCACATGAATTGTTTGTGTAGTCGCATATGATTGGATGAGAGAGAGAGAGAGAGAGGACAGAGAGAGACAGACAGAGAGACAGAGAGACAGAGAGAGAGAGAGAGAGAGATAAGTATACAAGTGATAGTGCACTTTCTCGTCACGTAATTTGACTGCATAGTCACACTGGAATTGGATGAGAGAGAGAGAGAGAGAGAGAGAGAGAGAGAGGAGGGAGAGAGAGAGAGAGAGAGAGAGAGAGAGAGGACAATCTATCGTCATATGAATTGCTTATGTAGTCACACTGGAACTGGATAGAGAGAGAGAGAGAGAGAGAGAGAGAGAGAGAGGACAATTTATCCTCACATGAATTGTTTGTGTAGTCGCATATGAATTGATGAGAGAGAGAGAGAGAGAGAGGAGGAGAGAGAGAGAGAGAGAGAGAGAGATAAAGTATCAAGTGATAGGGCACTTTCTCGTAGAGAGATGGAGAGAGAGAGGACGGAAAAGAGTGGTTAAGTTATGAAATATATACGTTATAGACAATATGTCAACATACATTACCTTACCTTACATACCATACATCTTATTCAGGATGCCCCAGGTCACTCAGTATGAGGCACCTCTAATGGTCTACCAGAGAGTTGCTATTACATCTTCCGGTATATTTTGCATCTTCCAATCTTGGATGGTCTGGATACAGTTTAGATATTTGTCGAGCTTATTCTTAAACACACAAAAATCTACCGCTCACTCCTGTTAATTCCTCAGATGAGCTGGCAACGTATTGAATAGACGCTGCTTATCGATGCTGGTGCGTAGTGGATTAATGTCCTGTGTGCTTTCCTTATTTTTCCTGGTATAGTTTTGGGCACTATTAATCTACCTCTGCTTGCTCTTTCTGATATTTTTAGCTCCATGATGTTTTTCAGCTATTCCTTCTATCTGTTTCCATGCCTGAATTACATGTAGCGTTTCTCTTCTCCTTTCTAGACTATATAATTTTAAGGATTGTAGTCTTTCCCAGTAGTCAAGGTCCTTACTTCTTCTATTCTAGCTGTAACGGACCTTTGTACACTCTCTATTTGTGATATTTCCTTTGATAGTGTGGGTACCATATCATATTGCAATATTCAAGTGGACTACGCACATATGTTTTATAAAGCATAATCATGTGTTCAGTTTTTCTTGTTTTGAAATGCCGTAACAACATTCCCATTTTTGCTTTATTATTTTGCCAATAGAATGCTATTTGATCGTTTGCATAATGTTCCTATTCATCATCACACCAAGGTCTTTAAATGCTTCCTTATTTGTGATTGTCTCATTATTAGGTCCCCTATATGCATATAGCTTTCCTTCTCTGTCTCCATAGTTTTTATTGATTGATTCAAATTTTATCAGAGTTAAATACCATCCTATTTACCTCTGCCCAATCATATACTTTGTTAAGGTCTCTTTGTAGCGCGTTCCTATCTTCATCACAAGTAATTTCTCTACTTATTCTTGTGTCATCGGCGAAACTACTCACTACCGATCATAATAACAAACAGTAATGCATCTAACACCGTACCTTGTGGCACACCGGAAATTACCTTAGCTTCATCCGATTTCTCATCGTTTGCAATAACTATTTGTTTTGCTGTTGTGTAAAAATTCTTTTTAACCATCTTCCTACTTTATCGACTATTTTATGTTTTTTCTCAATTTTCTTCGACTAATATTTATTCTATGGATACCATTGTCAAAAGCTTTTGCAAAGTCAAGATAAACCACATCTGTTTCATTTCCGCTTTTCATATTTTTGTACATGTTTTCACGGTGGACTAACAGTTGGGTTTGTGTACTTTTTTCCGGGTATGAAACCATGTTGTGCCTATATTAAACAGATATTTTTTATTAAATGTTTTATAATATTTTTCTTCATTACCCTTTCATACACTTTCATAATATGTGATGCTAGACTCACAGGCCTATACTACTTGCCTCTAGTCTTGATCCACTTTTGAATGTAGGGGTAATATATGCTAATTTGTGCTCATCATAAATCGTGCCTGTATCTACACTTTGTCTTAATAATATTGCAAGTGGCTTTGCGATAGAATGAATTACTTTCTTTAACAAAATAGCAGGAACTCCATCAGGCCCTACTGCAGCTCAATTTTTATTTAATTTCATTATAGCCTGCACAATATCAGCTTCATTATTATCTTAGTCAGCTAAATATTTACTATTTACGTCCCTTACTTCTATATCATTATCTTCATTATCTATTCTAGGGGTGAATTCTCTCTTATATCGTTCTGCCAATATGTTGCAAATTTCCTTTTTTTTCATTCGTTAATCTCCCTTTAATTAATTCTTGAGGGTCTATTTCTATTCTTCTTTTATTCATCTTTTTGCGTATGAGTATAATAGTTTGGGGTTTTGCTTGATATTTATTAGGGTTTTTTCTTCCAAGTCCCGTTTTTCATTTTCTTTTGATTGTATAATCTTTTGTTCTGCATTTTCTATCTTACTTTTTAGTTTCTATACTTTCCATGCATTTTTTTCTTTTGCAAGACCTTTTTTCCACTTTCTGATTTTCTGGAACAAGATCCTTCTGTCTCTTGGTATGCATGACTGATGTTTACTTTTCTTTTTCGGTATATATTTTATCCACTATTTTCTCTAATATTTTATATAATATCTCCGTATTTACCCTTATGTCATCACTTACGAAAAATGTTATCCCAATCTTTGTTTAATTCTTCATTTATTTCTGACCATTTTATATTTTACTGTAGAAGTTGTATTTTCCATATCCTTCCCACTTTTTTCATTTCTTGCTTATCTCTGTTTTCACTTGCTTTGGAATGGACTGTTAATTCTATGACATTATGTTTCTGAAATACTCGCATTATAAACTATAATTTCTTTAACATAATTCATCTCGTTCACAAATACTAGGTCTAAAGTATTTTTCCTTTCTTGTTGGCAGGTGATTTATGTTGAATGTTGTATTCTAGTGAAATATCTAATAGCTTTTCGAATTGCCTCTTATCTTCTGCACTACTATTACTCTCTTTTTTATATGTATAGTACAACCACTCTCCTATTCGTACTTTACAGTCTACGAAAGGAAAGTTAAAGTCTCCAGATAGGAGAATAGTCCAGTCCTAGTGATTTCTACATATATCATCCAATTTTTCTATTATTAAGTCAAACTCTTTAGTATTAGGAGGTCTATATATTACTATGTTTCATTAATTTTTCAGATTCAAATTATACACTATTAGTTCACATTCTGAGTTCTATATTTTCTCATATATTTTTCTTTGATTTTTGTCTTCCTTATATATTGCGGTTCCCCCTTGATTCCTATTTTTTCTATCTGATCTATAAGTTTTGGAATCCTATTATTTGATCATCATTCCCAGTCTCTTGGGAATACAGGTTTCACTTATATTCATTATATCTATTTTCTTTTCAATTTGGGTTTAGTTCTTCTAAGTACTCTATTTTTCTTTTTTGAGTTACTCGTACTAAATCCTGCGCATTCATCACAATGATGGTTTGCGTGTTTTCTCCTTCATTTAATATTGGTAATAATAAGGATTTTCCCATGTCTCTTTCCTGTTCTGGTATGTTGTTTTTTTTTTTTTTTTTTTGTTTTTTTTTTTTTTTCATTCCAAAAATTCTGACATTAAAAAATCCAACTTTTCCATAATATTTGATCTTCCTCCATTCATAATTATTCATTTTGTGTCTGAATCTGCAATTTTCTCCGTATCTGCATTATCCTCTTACTTGAGAAGGCTAAATGCTCTAAAAATTCTGTTTCGTTTCACAGTGTAAAATTATGAAAAATATCTGAATGATTGAAAATTATCTGTCGTCACATGACTTAAGTATGTGTTCACAAATGCACTGGAGTATTAGAGGAGAGAGAGAGTAGAGATAGAGAGAGAGAGAGAGAGATTGCCGATAAAATATAAAGTAACAAGGGAGGCAAGTGGTAAGGTTATGAAACATGTAAGTGGTTGGAGGATTTGTCGTGATATGATATGACAATGCATTCACGCTTATTTTGGACTATTAGAGAGAGAGAGAGAGAGAGAGAGAGAGAGAGAGAGAGAGAGAGAGAGATTATACAAATGATGGAAAAAAACGGCGGTAGATTTAT
>NC_061110.1:931318-935597 GCF_015104395.2 Macrobrachium nipponense | reverse complement strand
TAATGCAAACTAAGAAAAAGAAACTGTACATTCCTGAAACCGGTAACTGACCGTTACTGGACCCACCTTCACCATATCAAACACAATCTGTGAATTTATTCGTGGCAACCCAAGATTTACCACCTGTTGCTCCTTAGAGATTATTAGATTTGCCAGAAAGTCCAATTTCAAGGAATGATCTGGTGTAACTGTATCTTCAAGCAATTTTAGGTATGCGTTAGAAATGAACATATTTTTTGCTACTTATACATTATCGCAAATGCGTGATAAAAAGGGGAAGGCAGAATTCCTGATAAAAGCATATTCAAGTCTAGCAACAGAATAAACTATTCTGTGCATATGAACAACTAGCGCATTTTGACAGGCACGGATTTCACGATTTAAATTGCGTTCATTGAATAACTGGCTAAATGCTAATCCTCAGATTAGATTTAATAAAATAACATTCAACTTCGCACTTCAACATATTAATTAACTCACCCAGTAAAGATAAAGACTACTAATTTATCAACATTAACAAATACTTTCATATTGTTTGTAAGAATATATTGATATTGCTTTTGGATAGATAATAGTACCTCCTACGCCAAAGTGTTATTGAGATAGTGAAGTTTCGGCCATTTCATGACCTCCATTGCTGAATGCAGGACTTCCATCTTCAAATAATCGAAGTCCTATATTCGGCATAAGTTTTCACATGCAGAAACTAGGTCTTTATATATAACTAACATAAAGGTCTAGTATATGTATTCCACATGGGAAAGTCATTCAGGAAATAAACTTGTTTGCAATTGCAATGGATGATCAAACTTCTGCACCTCCTCTCATTCTCTCTCTCTCTCTCTAAGACACTTACACACAACACTATATACTTTTTCAAGGAATATATCGAATCTTTATGAATTTGTTTTAAGTCGTAAACCTTTTATGGTATTAGTTTTTAATCAGATTAATTCTTTAATACAAAAAGCAGACTTTTTAACCAAGTCTAGGTGATGGATGGCTTCACATATCCACATAAGAGGAAAGAAGCAAAAAGGGGAGGAAGGGCTGAAATGAAATACAGAAGAGTATAATTTGTAAAAAAATTATATGAAAAATAAGGCAAATGAATGAATAATGTAGAAAATAGTAATTAAAAAAGATAATAACTCAGAATTATGTAAAAATTTTAAAATAAGTTGTTTTAAAGTCATGAAAAACACATAAAAAATCTCCCCTTCTACATTTAATCCCAAGCGACCTCAAAAACTCCATCTTTCAACCTTTTTCCCTCAGCACGAAAAACATATAGGCACGGTTGACGAGGTCCCTTGCATCGGTAGATGACAGCAAATATTACCCTTTTTCTAAAAGCACTGACAAAACTGTAGATTGTTACCTTTCAGAAATGTTTATCTACCTAACAAATAAAATATTTTGATGAAAGTGCCAAAAAATATATACATGTATATTTTTTTCATTTCTCTATTATGATAGTGTTTCTAAAAACACTGACAAAAGGGTATATTTTTTCTTTTAAGAAATGTTTATCTACCTAAAAATGAAAATTTTGTGATGAAAGTGCCAAAAAAAATATATATGAATATTTTTTTCATTTTGTTATTGTGTTTCTAAAAGTACTGACAAAATGGTAGATTTTTTTAAAAGAAATGTTTATCTTCCTAACAAATAACATTTTGTGATGAAATCGCCAAAAAATATATACATGTATATTTTTTTATTTCTTTATTGTGATAGTGTTTCTAAAAGCACTGATGAAAGTGCTAAAAGAATACCAATATTTTTTAATTTCTTTATAGTGCTAGGGTTTGTAGGTTAATAATCAGAAGAAAGGAACTAGAATACATCCTTTTATAATATTTTATCTCATATTTTATTGTTAATATCTATTGAATTATCACACTTACTCCTTTCCTTTAATTTCTACCTATACACATTTGGAGTTTTTAAGTAATTACTATCAGTATATTTCATCTAATCATTGTTATATATAGTTTTCTATATTAGTTCCTCTTTGCAGATTTTTATAGTTTTTGTTAAAAGTATAGCGTAAAAGCTGAAAAATTCTCGTTATAAATATTTCAATGACATCGACAAAAAATAAACAAATAAAGTTAATATGAAGAATGAGCGATTGCATCATTGAGGAGAGGCGCTAAATTTTCGAATGTGTGTTGATGTTGGAGCCTTCCTCTCATCCCCCGAAGAGGAAACGTGAGTATAGGCTGTAGTGAAGGATCTGAAAAATGTCGAGAGAAACGTCACAGGACTTTAGGGATTCAGAGAAAAGATCTGGGAGGGAGGACTCTAATTATATTGCGCCTTTAGGTCAGGAGTGCTGTCTGAGAATGAAACGCAGTGACCTCGAAAAATCGGAAATTGTTTGCGATGAAATGTAATCAAAGTATATAAGGGTGCAGAATAAAAACTATATACAATTCTAATTAAAAGAAACAAGAACTCTGAAACAAAGAAAATTAATATTATACAAAAATATATATCGTTTTAGGTACAAATTTATAGGGAAGCATTTTCATCGTAGAGACCAACGCAAATGTAACTGTATTTGAGTGTGTGTGTGTGTGTGTGCGTGTGTGTGTGAGAGAGAGAGAGAGAGAGAGAGAGAGAGAAAATGCCCAGTATTTATCACGGATCAAATTTTTTGTCTACCATAGGAAAAACAAATATCTATATTCCGTTAATTTTTTTTTTCTTTTTTTAGTATACTGTGTATATTTAGTAACTACCCTAAACGCTATTTATAGTCTTTAACTGATATACAATGCCCTATATATACCTTTTACAGCCAGCGAGTGATATTCGATCCACAGTTTTATGTTTCACCTTTCCTGTTCAACGAAAAGCTTTTGCTTTCATGAGAATTTGTTCTCAGCGTTTAGATATTTATCGTAAAATAAGAAAAAATAAATAAATAAACGAGAAGCAGGGAACTTATAAGCGTTTGAAGTCAATGCTCCATTTAATTTTTTTTATGGAAGCAGGCTTATGCCTTAGGGGTCCCCACTATAACCCTGCCAAGTTTCATGCCCATCGGACCGGCCGTTTGGCCGTGATTAAATGACAGACGGACGGACAGACATCGCACTCAGTATAGTATTGTAAGAAATAGTAATCATGTCACCTCCTGCTTAATCTATTTAGCGCCGATGAATTACAGATGAACCTTCTCATAAACTAAAGGAATTAACAATATAAAAACTACCTTATTTAACTGCCCAGTCACGGTCATTCCAGCCGCGTTAACGGCCTCTAAAGAGTGGTACGGACAGGGGCTGTTTGGAGCTAATTGACCTCCCCCAAAATGTTTATGCGATGGTACCGAAATTGCATCTTTAATTGGCCGGCACAAATCGCTTTACCTCAACTGCGCTTTTATTGCTAATGCTCCTCCTGTGACCTGACAATCCCATTTACAGGGTTTAACAGTCTCTGTTGTTGAATCGCAGAGAAAAAAAATAAACGTGATAGGATGGGACACGGGAACGAAAGTAATTGATGGAAATATTGGTCGTTCTTATTTAAGTGCAAAAAGTGTAGGATGGATCATGGAAACTAAAGTAATTGAAGGAAAACTTTTGTCTTTTTTATTAAAGTGCAAAAGGTGCAGGTTGGACAATGGTAACTAAAATAGCTGAAGAAAATATTTTGTCTTTTTTTAATTTAAGTGCAAAAAGTAGGATGGATCATGGGAAAGAATAGTAATTGATGGAAATATTCAATAGTTTTTATTTTTACTGCAAAAAGTGTAGGTTGCATCATGGGAACTTAAATAACTGAAGAAAATATTTCGTCTTTTTTTTTATTTAAGTGCAAAAAGTAGGATGGATCATGGGAACTAAATTAAGGGAAGACTTTTTCTTATTAAAGTACAAATTGCTCGTTCATTAGTTTTCTTTGGCTTTGAATCACTGTGCTACTGTTTGTGGAATATTATTTAAAAAAAATTAATCTTTTAAAGTCTATAATACAAACAAAAGCAATCGAGGAATTTTTGTTTATTAAAATACGAAATACTTGTATATCATGTTTTATTTTGGCGTGAATCACTGTCCAGCTCTTTGAGAAACAACAGTTTCAAAAAGAAGATTAATTTTTATACTAGTCTAAAA
Organism: Macrobrachium nipponense; assembly: GCF_015104395.2. Lineage (NCBI taxonomy): Eukaryota > Metazoa > Arthropoda > Malacostraca > Decapoda > Palaemonidae > Macrobrachium > Macrobrachium nipponense. The sequence continues at coordinate 931,464 of NC_061110.1, read as the reverse complement.
GTCTGTTCAACAAATCAAGACTGAATATTTTCTGTTTCACAATGAATACAGGATTTTACACGATTTTCCTATTGTAGAATTTGGTATATATGAATTTTTGCTTACAGTTGCATACGGAATATTTTGCTACTGTTTGAGAAGCAACG
>NC_061110.1:923818-926318 GCF_015104395.2 Macrobrachium nipponense | reverse complement strand
ATATATATATATATATATATATATATATATAGTAACTTGATCACGAAGTATATAAAACGTGATGCTATGTCTAAATAAATTGGTTTTTTGCCACGAAGGAAAAAAATGAAAAAGCGAGTTAGCCGAGTACTTTCGGTCCTATTCGGACCTTTACCCTTTACTGCAGGCACTGATTTTACAAAGAACTATGGTGTTTTCTTTGTAAAATCAGTATGCCTCAGTAAAGGGTCCGAATAGGACCGAACCATTGTCCTTTGTAAAATCAGTATGCCTCAGTAAAGGGTCCGAATAGGACCGAAAGTACTCGCTAACTCGCTTTTTCATTTTTTCCCTTCGTGGCAAAAAACGACCTTTATATATATATATATATATATATATATATATATATATATATATAAGATATATATATATATATATATATATTATATATATATATATATATATATATCATATATATATATATATAATGTAAATATACATACATATAGATAGATAGACAGATAGATGATTCAATAAACTAATAAATACTTTAGCAGATAAATAAGAAATAGGTAAAATAATAAATTAATAAAGAAAATAAATGAAAAATAAGTAAAATAATAAATCAATTCATAAAAATAATAAATAAAAGCTAAAACTAAAATAAGTAAATAAATATTTTGCTGACTTGTTCTAGAGTCGAGTTCCTCTTTCTCATTCCCCTTCAAACTAACTCTTTTTCGTGTTTGCATCTCCTGCTCTCCCGTTCGAACATATTTTGTTCGAAAACTCTTCGGGATATGTGAATAAAATTCTCGGTGTGCAAGTTCATGTATTGTATTTCCTTTCCACATCGAATATTTTTGCCTTCTTATTGTATTTTTTTCTATTTTTCGTTCTCTGTAAATAATAAAAACTATTGAGATGGTTTTTTCTGTTCGTCCACACTTTCTCTTTCCGCACTTTGTTCTGTCCGTCCTCAGATCTGAAAAAAAAAACTACTTTATGCTGTCCGCCCTCTGATCTGAAAAGTAACTACTTTATTCTGTCTGCCCTCAGATCTAAAAAAAATATTTTATTCTGTCCGTCCTCATATCTAAAAAAGCTATTTTATTCTGTCCGTCCCCAGATCTAAAAAAACTATTTTATTTTGTTTGCCCTCAGATCTAAAACAAACTAATTTATACTATTTACCTCATATCTAAAAACCTACTGAGGCTAGAGAGTAGCAAATTAGAATGCTGATCATCTACCTTCTTGTCATCAAACATACCAAATTACAGGCCTCTAGCCTTAGTAGTTTTTATTTTAATCAAGGTTAAAGTTAGCCACTATTGCGCGTCTTGGAACAATATCGGACAGGCCATCACCAGGCCATGGCTGGAAGTTTTGTCGGCCACGGGTCATACAGCATTATACACCGTACGAAAAAGCTCGATTGTTTATTTTTTCCTTGATTTTTCTCGTAGTTGAATACATTTATAATTTATAATTTACATTCATCAAAATGAAGAATTAATTTGTAGTTATATGATGAAATATTACATATAATGAATGTTTATTTAAAAAGAGGCACTACTTACTTTTCATCTGTAAGAACAATCATTAATTTTTTTTATACTGAAACGTATCTCATTTGCACTCTGAAATGTTATTTTTATGGTGCATTGATAAACGCAATTAATGAGGCATTGGATCAATGCAATGAATTCTACATTTCTGTATTATTTATATCCAATTTTTCGCAATACATTCCTATCCTCAGAATGTAGAACAGTAAGTTGTGTAAAATTAAACACAAAATAAGTTGATATAAATATCAAAGCGTATGCAGTGAATCAAAGATTATCATAATAGATTTTCGGAGTCTGAAATAAATGAGAGAGAGAGAGAGAGAGAGAGAGAGAGAGAGAGAGAGAGAGAGAGAGAGAGAGATTTAGAAAAAAATTTGTATTTACCATCTTCTTTCGAGACGTAAAATCGGGATTCACTTGTTATAATATTTAAAATATTATCTTCATAATATAGATTCCTTACGTAATTTGGTAAATTCAATTACTGAAGCGCATATGTTATTATTATCATTATTAGGAAGGAGGCCTTCTCTGAGGGCAGTAGCATTGAATATAATAGCTGTTTCAACGGCATTTAATTTATATAGAATCTTCTCAATTCTTCTTATTATCTTTTTTTCGTCAGCATATAACTGGTGTATTAAGTTTCCTAAGGACATGTAAAGATTTTCATTTGTCTTAGGTTTATTCCCCTAACGTGTCGACAGCGCACAAGCAGTCATATATGAGAGTATACAGTAAAGTGAATTAAGAAACGTTTTACAAGTATTTATAGTATGCAAGGTCGTGTACAATCGGTGGGCGGGTCGGTGAGTAGGGATTTTAATTGGTCGTTGGATGGTAACGAAATCTCTCCCTGAGGCGATGAGATCTGCGTAGTCTGGCCGGAGTTATTAGCGTGGGTTGGGTGTTGGTTGGGGTACCCACCTCTTGGACGGCAGTACTGC